>NW_027411956.1:0-93798 GCF_047663935.1 Musca autumnalis
GTTCACCGGAGATGACTTTTCCCATACAAAAGTTCACCGGAGATGACTTTCCCATACAAAAGTTCACCGGAGATGACTTTCCCAATACAAAAATTCACCGGAGATGACTTTTCCCATACAAAAGTTCACCGGAGATGACTTTCCCAATACAAAAGTTCACCGGAGATGACTTTCCCAATATAAAAGTTCACCGGGCATGACTTTCCCAATACAAAAGTTCACCGGGCATGACTTTCCCAATACAAAAGTTCACCGGGCATGACTTTCCCAATACAAAAGTTCACCGGAGATGATTTTTCCATACAAAAGTTCACCGGAGATGACTTTCCCAATACAAAAGTTCACCGGAGATGACTTTTCCCATACAAAAGTTCACCGGAGATGACTTTCCCAATACAAAAGTTCACCGGAGATGACTTTCCCAATACAAAAGTTCACCGGGCATGACTTTCCCAATACAAAAGTTCACCGGAGATGACTTTCCCAATACAAAAGTTCACCGGAGATGACTTTCCCAATACAAAAGTTCACCGGAGATGACTTTTCCCATACAAAAGTTCACCGGAGATGACTTTCCCAATACAAAAGTTCACCGGGCATGACTTTCCCAATACAAAAGTTCACCGGAGATGACTTTTCCCATACAAAAGTTCACCGGCATGACTTTCCCAATACAAAAGTTCACCGGAGATGACTTTCCCAATACAAAAGTTCACCGGAGATGACTTTTCCCATACAAAAGTTCACCGGAGATGACTTTCCCAATACAAAAGTTCACCGGAGATGACTTTCCCAATACAAAAGTTCACCGGAGATGACTTTCCCAATACAAAAGTTCACCGGAGATGACTTTCCCAATACAAAAGTTCACCCGGGATGACTTTTCCCATACAAAAGTTCACCGGAGATGACTTTTCCCATACAAAAGTTCACCGGAGATGACTTTCCCAATATAAAAGTTCACCGGGCATGACTTTCCCAATACAAAAGTTCACCGGAGATGACTTTTCCCATACAAAAGTTCACCGGAGATGACTTTCCCAATACAAAAGTTCACCGGGCATGACTTTCCCAATACAAAAGTTCACCGGAGATGACTTTTCCCATACAAAAGTTCACCGGGCATGACTTTCCCAATACTAAAGTTCACCGGAGATGACTTTCCCAATACAAAAGTTCACCGGAGATGACTTTTCCCATACAAAAGTTCACCGGAGATGACTTTCCCAATACAAAAGTTCACCGGAGATGACTTTCCCAATACAAAAGTTCACCGGAGATGACTTTCCCAATACAAAAGTTCACCGGAGATGACTTTCCCAATACAAAAGTTCACCGGAGATGACTTTTCCCATACAAAAGTTCACCGGAGATGACTTTTCCCATACAAAAGTTCACCGGAGATGACTTTCCCAATATAAAAGTTCACCGGGCATGACTTTCCCAATACAAAAGTTCACCGGAGATGACTTTCCCATACAAAAGTTCACCGGAGATGACTTTCCCAATACAAAAGTTCACCGGAGATGACTTTTCCCATACAAAAGTTCACCGGAGATGACTTTTCCCATACAAAAGTTCACCGGTGATGACTTTCCCAATACAAAAGTTCACCGGAGATGACTTTCCCAATACAAAAGTTCACCGGGCACGACTTTCCCAATACAAAAGTTTACCGGAGATGACTTTCCCAATACAAAAGTTCACCGGAGATGACTTTTCCCATACAAAAGTTCACCGGAGATGACTTTTCCCATACAAAAGTTCACCGGAGATGACTTTTCCCATACAAAAGTTCACCGGAGATGACTTTTCCCATACAAAAGTTCACCGGAGATGACTTTCCCATACAAAAGTTCACCGGAGATGACTTTCCCAATACAAAAGTTCACCGGAGATGACTTTCCCAATATAAAAGTTCACCGGGCATGACTTTCCCAATACAAAAGTTCACCGGGCATGACTTTCCCAATACAAAAGTTCACCGGGCATGACTTTCCCAATACAAAAGTTCACCGGAGATGATTTTTCCCATACAAAAGTTCACCGGAGATGACTTTTCCCATACAAAAGTTCACCGGAGATGACTTTCCCAATACAAAAGTTCACCGGAGATGACTTTCCCAATACAAAAGTTCACCGGGCATGACTTTCCCAATATAAAAGTTCACCGGATATGACTTTCCCAATACAAAAGTTCACCGGAGATGACTTTCCCAATACAAAAGTTCACCGGGCATGACTTTCCCAATATAAAAGTTCACCGGAGATGACTTTCCCAATACAAAAGTTCACCGGAGATGACTTTCCCAATACAAAAGTTCACCGGAGATGACTTTTCCCATACAAAAGTTCACCGGAGATGACTTTCCCAATACAAAAGTTCACCGGGCATGACTTTCCCAATACAAAAGTTCACCGGAGATGACTTTTCCCATACAAAAGTTCACCGGGCATGACTTTCCCAATACAAAAGTTCACCGGAGATGACTTTCCCCAATACAAAAGTTCACCGGAGATGACTTTTCCCATACAAAAGTTCACCGGAGATGACTTTTCCCATACAAAAGTTCACCGGAGATGACTTTGCCCATACAAAAGTTCACCGGGCATGACTTTCCCAATACAAAAGTTCACCGGAGATGACTTTCCCAATACAAAAGTTCACCGGAGATGACTTTTCCCATACAAAAGTTCACCGGAGATGACTTTTCCCATACAAAAGTTCACCGGGCATGACTTTCCCAATACAAAAGTTCACCGGAGATGACTTTCCCAATACAAAAGTTCACCGGAGATGACTTTTCCCATACAAAAGTTCACCGGAGATGACTTTCCCAATACAAAAGTTCACCGGAGATGACTTTCCCAATACAAAAGTTCACCGGAGATGACTTTCCCAATACAAAAGTTCACCGGAGATGACTTTCCCAATACAAAAGTTCACCGGAGATGACTTTTCCCATACAAAAGTTCACCGGAGATGACTTTTCCCATACAAAAGTTCACCGGAGATGATTTTCCCAATATAAAAGTTCACCGGGCATGACTTTCCCAATACAAAAGTTCACCGGAGATGACTTTCCCAATACAAAAGTTCACCGGAGATGACTTTTCCCATACAAAAGTTCACCGGAGATGACTTTCCCAATACAAAAGTTCACCGGGCATGACTTTCCCAATACAAAAGTTCACCGGAGATGACATTTCCCATACAAAAGTTCACCGGGCATGACTTTCCCAATACAAAAGTTCACCGGAGATGACTTTCCCAATACAAAAGTTCACCGGAGATGACTTTTCCCATACAAAAGTTCACCGGAGATGACTTTCCCAATACAAAAGTTCACCGGAGATGACTTTCCCAATACAAAAGTTCACCGGAGATGACTTTCCCAATACAAAAGTTCACCGGAGATGACTTTCCCAATACAAAAGTTCACCGGAGATGACTTTTCCCATACAAAAGTTCACCGGAGATGACTTTTCCCATACAAAAGTTCACCGGAGATGACTTTCCCAATATAAAAGTTCACCGGGCATGACTTTCCCAATACAAAAGTTCACCGGAGATGACTTTCCCAATACAAAAGTTCACCGGAGATGACTTTTCCCATACAAAAGTTCACCGGAGATGACTTTCCCAATACAAAAGTTCACCGGGCATGACTTTCCCAATACAAAAGTTCACCGGAGATGACTTTTCCCATACAAAAGTTCACCGGGCATGACTTTCCCAATACAAAAGTTCACCGGAGATGACTTTCCCAATACAAAAGTTCACCGGAGATGACTTTTCCCATACAAAAGTTCACCGGAGATGACTTTCCCAATACAAAAGTTCACCGGAGATGACTTTGCCAATACAAAAGTTCACCGGAGATGACTTTCCCAATACAAAAGTTCACCGGAGATGACTTTCCCAATACAAAAGTTCACCGGAGATGACTTTTCCCATACAAAAGTTCACCGGGCATGACTTTCCCAATACAAAAGTTCACCGGAGATGACTTTCCCAATACAAAAGTTCACCGGAGATGACTTTTCCCATACAAAAGTTCACCGGAGATGACTTTCCCAATACAAAAGTTCACCGGAGATGACTTTGCCAATACAAAAGTTCACCGGAGATGACTTTCCCAATACAAAAGTTCACCGGAGATGACTTTCCCAATACAAAAGTTCACCGGAGATGACTTTTCCCATACAAAAGTTCACCGGAGATGACTTTTCCCATACAAAAGTTCACCGGAGATGACTTTCCCAATATAAAAGTTCACCGGGCATGACTTTCCCAATACAAAAGTTCACCGGAGATGACTTTCCCAATACAAAAGTTCACCGGAGATGACTTTTCCCATACAAAAGTTCACCGGAGATGACTTTCCCAATACAAAAGTTCACCGGGCATGACTTTCCCAATACAAAAGTTCACCGGAGATGACTTTTCCCATACAAAAGTTCACCGGGCATGACTTTCCCAATACAAAAGTTCACCGGAGATGACTTTCCCAATACAAAAGTTCACCGGAGATGACTTTTCCCATACAAAAGTTCACCGGAGATGACTTTCCCAATACAAAAGTTCACCGGAGATGACTTTCCCAATACAAAAGTTCACCGGAGATGACTTTCCCAATACAAAAGTTCACCGGAGATGACTTTCCCAATACAAAAGTTCACCGGAGATGACTTTTCCCATACAAAAGTTCACCGGGCATGACTTTCCCAATACAAAAGTTCACCGGAGATGACTTTTCCCATACAAAAGTTCACCGGGCATGACTTTTCCCATACAAAAGTTCACCGGGCATGACTTTCCCAATACAAAAGTTCACCGGAGATGACTTTCCCAATACAAAAGTTCACCGGGCATGACTTTCCCAATACAAAAGTTCACCGGAGATGACTTTTCCCATACAAAAGTTCACCGGGCATGACTTTCCCAATACAAAAGTTCACCGGAGATGACTTTCCCAATACAAAAGTTCACCGGAGATGACTTTTCCCATACAAAAGTTCACCGGAGATGACTTTCCCAATACAAAAGTTCACCGGAGATGACTTTCCCAATACAAAAGTTCACCGGAGATGACTTTCCCAATACAAAAGTTCACCGGAGATGACTTTCCCAATACAAAAGTTCACCGGAGATGACTTTTCCCATACAAAAGTTCACCGGAGATGACTTTTCCCATACAAAAGTTCACCGGAGATGACTTTCCCAATATAAAAGTTCACCGGACATGACTTTCCCAATACAAAAGTTCACCGGAGATGACTTTCCCAATACAAAAGTTCACCGGAGATGACTTTTCCCATACAAAAGTTCACCGGAGATGACTTTCCCAATACAAAAGTTCACCGGGCATGACTTTCCCAATACAAAAGTTCACCGGAGATGACTTTTCCCATACAAAAGTTCACCGGAGATGACTTTTCCCATACAAAAGTTCACCGGAGATGACTTTTCCCATACAAAAGTTCACCGGAGATGACTTTCCCAATACAAAAGTTCACCGGGCACGACTTTCCCAATACAAAAGTTCACCGGAGATGACTTTCCCAATACAAAAGTTCACCGGAGATGACTTTTC
Source organism: Musca autumnalis (assembly GCF_047663935.1). Taxonomy (NCBI): domain Eukaryota; kingdom Metazoa; phylum Arthropoda; class Insecta; order Diptera; family Muscidae; genus Musca; species Musca autumnalis. The sequence continues at coordinate 5,598 of NW_027411956.1, forward strand.
CCATACAAAAGTTCACCGGAGATGACTTTTCCCATACAAAAGTTCACCGCAGATGACTTTTCCCATACAAAAGTTCACCGGAGATGACTTTCCCAATATAAAAGTTCACCGGGCATGACTTTCCCAATACAAAAGTTCACCGGAGATGACTTTCCCATACAAAAGTTCACCGGAGATGACTTTCCCAATACAAAAGTTCACCGGAGATGACTTTTCCCATACAAAAGTTCACCGGAGATGACTTTTCCCATACAAAAGTTCACCGGTGATGACTTTCCCAATACAAAAGTTCACCGGAGATGACTTTCCCAATACAAAAGTTCACCGGGCACGACTTTCCCAATACAAAAGTTCACCGGAGATGACTTTCCCAATACAAAAGTTCACCGGAGATGACTTTTCCCATACAAAAGTTCACCGGAGATGACTTTTCCCATACAAAAGTTCACCGGAGATGACTTTTCCCATACAAAAGTTCACCGGAGATGACTTTTCCCATACAAAAGTTCACCGGAGATGACTTTCCCATACAAAAGTTCACCGGAGATGACTTTCCCAATACAAAAGTTCACCGGAGATGACTTTCCCAATATAAAAGTTCACCGGGCATGACTTTCCCAATACAAAAGTTCACCGGGCATGACTTTCCCAATACAAAAGTTCACCGGGCATGACTTTCCCAATACAAAAGTTAACCGGAGATGATTTTTCCCATACAAAAGTTCACCGGAGATGACTTTTCCCATACAAAAGTTCACCGGAGATGACTTTCCCAATACAAAAGTTCACCGGAGATGAATTTCCCAATACAAAAGTTCACCGGGCATGACTTTCCCAATATAAAAGTTCACCGGAGATGACTTTCCCAATACAAAAGTTCACCGGAGATGACTTTCCCAATACAAAAGTTCACCGGGCATGACTTTCCCAATATAAAAGTTCACCGGAGATGACTTTCCCAATACAAAAGTTCACCGGAGATGACTTTCCCAATACAAAAGTTCACCGGAGATGACTTTTCCCATACAAAAGTTCACCGGGCATGACATTCCCAATACAAAAGTTCACCGGGCATGACTTTCCCAATACAAAAGTTCACCGGAGATGACTTTCCCAATACAAAAGTTCACCGGGCATGACTTTCCCAATACAAAAGTTCATCGGAGATGACTTTCCCAATACAAAAGTTCACCGGAGATGACTTTTCCCATAGAAAAGTTCACCGGGCATGACTTTCCCAATACAAAAGTTCACCGGAGATGACTTTCCCAATACAAAAGTTCACCGGGCATGACTTTCCCAATACGAAAGTTCACCGGAGATGACTTTCCCAATACAAAAGTTCACCGGGCATGACTTTCCCAATACAAAAGTTCACCGGAGATGACTTTCCCAATACAAAAGTTCACCGGGCATGACTTTCCCAATACAAAAGTTCACCGGGCATGACTTTCCCAATACAAAAGTTCACCGGAGATGACTTTCCCAATACAAAAATTCACCGGGCATGACTTTCCCAATACAAAAGTTCACCGGAGATGACTTTCCCAATACAAAAGTTCACCGGGCATGACTTTCCCAATACAAAAGTTCACCGGAGATGACTTTCCCAATACAAAAGTTCACCGGGCATGACTTTCCCAATACAAAAGTTCACCGGGCATGGCTTTCCCAATACAAAAGTTCACCGGGCATGACTTTCCCAATACAAAAGTTCACGGGGCATGACTTTCCCAATACAAAAGTTCACCGGAGAGGACTTTCCCAATACAAAAGTTCACCGGGCATGACTTTCCCAATACAAAAGTTCACCGGAGATGACTTTCCCAATACAAAAGTTCAACGGGCATGACTTTCCCAATACAAAAGTTCACCGGGCATGACTTTCCCAATACAAAAGTTCACCGGAGATGACTTTCCCAATACAAAAGTTCACCGGGCATGACTTTCCCAATACAAAAGTTCACCGGAGATGACTTTTCCCATAGAAAAGTTCACCGGAGATTACTTTCCCAATACAAAAGTTCACCGGGCATGACTTTCCCAATACAAAAGTTCACCGGGCAAGACTTTCCCAATACAAAAGTTCACCGGGCACGACTTTCCCAATACAAAAGTTCACCGGGCATGACTTTCCCAATACAAAAGTTCACCGGGCATGACTTTCCCAATACAAAAGTTCACCGGGCATGACTTTCCCAATACAAAAGTTCACCGGAGATGACTTTCCCAATACAAAAGTTCACCGGGCATGACTTTCCCAATACAAAAGTTCACCGGGCATGACTTTCCCAATACAAAAGTTCACCGGGCACAACTTTCCCAATACAAAAGTTCACCGGAGATGACTTTCCCAATACAAAAGTTCACCGGGCATGACTTTCCCAATACAAAAGTTCACCGGACATGACTTTCCCAATACAAAAGTTCACCGGAGATGACTTTCCCAATACAAAAGTTCAACGGGCATGACTTTCCCAAATACAAAAGTTCACCGGGCATGACTTTCCCAATACAAAAGTTCACCGGAGATGACTTTCCCAATACAAAAGTTCACCGGGCATGACTTTCCAATACAAAAGTTCACGGGGATGACTTTCCCAATACAAAAGTTCACCGGAGAGGACTTTCCCAATACAAAAGTTCACCGGGCATGACTTTCCCAATACAAAAGTTCACCGGAGACGACTTTCCCAATACAAAAGTTCAACGGGCATGACTTTCCCAATACAAAAGTTCACCGGGCATGACTTTCCCAATACAAAAGTTCACCGGAGATGACTTTCCCAATAAAAAAGTTCACCGGTCATGACTTTCCCAATACAAAAGTTCACCGGAGATGATTTTTCCCATAGAAAAGTTCACCGGAGATTACTTTCCCAATACAAAAGTTCACCCGGCATGACTTTCCCAATACAAAAGTTCACCGGGCAAGACTTTCCCAATACAAAAGTTCACCGGGCACTACTTTCCCAATACAAAAGTTCACCGGGCATGACTTTCCCAATACAAAAGTTCACCGGGCATGACTTTCCCAATACAAAAGTTCACCGGGCATGACTTTCCCAATACAAAAGTTCACCGGAGATGACTTTCCCAATACAAAAGTTCACCGGGCATGACTTTCCCAATACAAAAGTTCACCGGGCATGACTTTCCCAATACAAAAGTTCACCGGGCACAACTTTCCCAATACAAAAGTTCACCGGAGATGACTTTCCCAATACAAAAGTTCACCGGGCATGACTTTCCCAATACAAAAGTTCACCGGGCATGGCTTTCCCAATACAAAAGTTCACCGGGCATGACTTTCCCAATACAAAAGTTCACCGGGCAAGACTTTCCCAATACAAAAGTTCACCGGAGATGACTTCCCAAAACAAAAGTTCACCGGGCATGACTTTCCCAATACAAAAGTTCACCGGAGATGACTTTCCCAATACAAAAGTTCACCGGGCATGACTTTCCCAATACAAAAGTTCACCGGGCATGACTTTCCCAATACAAAAGTTCACCGGGCATGACTTTCCCAATGCAAAAGTCCACCGGGCATGACTTTCCCAATACAAAAGTTCACCGGAGATGACTTTTCCCATAGAAAAGTTCACCGGAGATGATTTTCCCAATACAAAAGTTCACCGGGCATGACTTTCCCAATACAAAAGTTCACCGGGCAAGACTTTCCCAATACAAAAGTTCACCGGGCACGACTTTCCCAATACAAAAGTTCACCGGGCATGACTTTCCCAATACAAAAGTTCACCGGGCATGACTTTCCCAATACAAAAGTTCACCGGGCATGACTTTCCCAATACAAAAGTTCACCGGAGATGACTTTCCCAATACAATAGTTCACCGGGCATGACTTTCCCAATACAAAAGTTCACCGGGCACGACTTTCCCAATACAAAAGTTCACCGGCCATGACTTTCCCAATACAAAAGTTCACCGGGCATGACTTTCCCAATACAAAAGTTCACCGGGCACAACTTTCCCAATACAAAAGTTCACCGGAGATGACTTTCCCAATACAAAAGTTCACCGGGCATGACTTTCCCAATACAAAAGTTCACCGGACATGACTTTCCCAATACAAAAGTTCACCGGAGATGACTTTCCCAATACAAAAGTTCACCGGGCATGACTTTCCCAAATACAAAAGTTCACCGGGCATGACTTTCCCAATACAAAAGTTCACCGGAGATGACTTTCCCAATACAAAAGTTCACCGGGCATGACTTTCCAATACAAAAGTTCACCGGGCATGACTTTCCCAATACAAAAGTTCACCGGGCATGACTTTCCCAATACAAAAGTTCACCGGAGATGACTTTCCCAATACAAAAGTTCACCGGGCATGACTTTCCCAATACAAAAGTTCACCGGGCATGACTTTTCCAATACAAAAGTTCACCGGGCATGACTTTCCCAATACAAAAGTTCACCGGGCATGACTTTAACAATACAAAAGTTCACCGGGCATGACTTTCCCAATACAAAAGTTCACCGGAGATGACTTTCCCAATACAAAAGTTCACCGGGCATGATTTTCCCAATACAAAAGTTCACCGGAGATGACTTTCCCAATACAAAAGTTCACCGGGCATGACTTTCCCAATACAAAAGTTCACCGGAGATGACTTTCCCAATACAAAAGTTCACCGGGCATGACTTTCCCAATACAAAAGTTCACCGGGCATGACTTTCCCAATACAAAAGCTCACCGGGCATGGCTTTCCCAATACAAAAGTTCACCGGAGATGACTTTCCCAATACAAAAGTTCACCGGACATGACTTTCCCAATACAAAAGTTCACCGGGCATGACTTTCCCAATACAAAAGTTCACCGGGCATGACTTTCCCAATACAAAAGTTCACCGGGCATGACTTTCCGAATACAAAAGTTCACCGGAGATGACTTTCCCAATACAAAAGTTCACCGGGCATGACTTTCCCAATACAAAAGTTCACCGGAGATGACTTTCTCAATACAAAAGTTCACCGGGCATGACATTCCCAATACAAAAGTTGACCGGGCATGACTTTCCCAATACAAAAGTTCATTGGAGATGACTTTCCCAATACAAAAGTTCACCGGGCATGACTTTCCCAATACAAAAGTTCACCGGGCATGACTTTCCCAATACAAAAGTTCACCGGAGATGACTTTCCCAATAGAAAAGTTCACCGGGCATGACTTTCCCAATACAAAAGTTCACCGGAGATGACTTTCCCAATACAAAAGTTCACCGGGCATGACTTTCCCAATACAAAAGTTCACCGGAGATGACTTTCTCAATACAAAAGTTCACCGGGCATGACATTCCCAATACAAAAGTTCACCGGGCATGACTTTCCCAATACAAAAGTTCACCGGAGATGACTTTCCCAATACAAAAGTTCACCGGGCATGACTTTCCCAATACAAAAGTTCATCGGAGATGACTTTCCCAATACAAAAGTTCACCGGAGATGACTTTTCCCATAGAAAAGTTCACCGGGCATGACTTTCCCAATACAAAAGTTCACCGGAGATGACTTTCCCAATACAAAAGTTCACCGGGCATGACTTTCCCAATACGAAAGTTCACCGGAGATGACTTTCCCAATACAAAAGTTCACCGGGCATGACTTTCCCAATACAAAAGTTCACCGGAGATGACTTTCCCAATACAAAAGTTCACCGGGCATGACTTTCCCAATACAAAAGTTCACCGGGCATGACTTTCCCAATACAAAAGTTCACCGGAGATGACTTTCCCAATACAAAAGTTCACCGGGCATGACTTTCCCAATACAAAAGTTCACCGGAGATGACTTTCCCAATACAAAAGTTCACCGGGCATGACTTTCCCAATACAAAAGTTCACCGGAGATGACTTTCCCAATACAAAAGTTCACCGGGCATGACTTTCCCAATACAAAAGTTCACCGGGCATGGCTTTCCCAATACAAAAGTTCACCGGGCATGACTTTCCCAATACAAAAGTTCACGGGGCATGACTTTCCCAATACAAAAGTTCACCGGAGAGGACTTTCCCAATACAAAAGTTCACCGGGCATGACTTTCCCAATACAAAAGTTCACCGGAGATGACTTTCCCAATACAAAAGTTCAACGGGCATGACTTTCCCAAATACAAAAGTTCACCGGGCATGACTTTCCCAATACAAAAGTTCACCGGAGATGACTTTCCCAATACAAAAGTTCACCGGGCATGACTTTCCAATACAAAAGTTCACCGGGCATGACTTTCCCAATACAAAAGTTCACCGGGCATGACTTTCCCAATACAAAAGTTCACCGGAGATGACTTTCCCAATACAAAAGTTCACCGGGCATGGCTTTCCCAATACAAAAGTTCACCGGGCATGACTTTCCCAATACAAAAGTTCACCGGGCATGACTTTCCCAATACAAAAGTTCACCGGAGATGACTTTCCCAAAACAAAAGTTCACCGGGCATGACTTTCCCAATACAAAAGTTCACCGGAGATGACTTTCCCAATACAAAAGTTCACCGGGCATGACTTTCCCAATACAATAGTTCACCGGGCATGACTTTCCCAATACAAAAGTTCACCGGAGATGACTTTCCCAATGCAAAAGTTCACCGGGCATGACTTTCCCAATACAAAAGTTCACCGGAGATGACTTTTCCCATAGAAAAGTTCACCGGAGATGATTTTCCCAATACAAAAGTTCACCGGGCATGACTTTCCCAATACAAAAGTTCACCGGGCATGACTTTCCCAATACAAAAGTTCACCGGGCATGACTTTCCCAATACAAAAGTTCACCGGAGATGACTTTCCCAATACAAAAGTTCACCGGGCATGACTTTCCCAATACAAAAGTTCACCGGGCATGACTTTCCCAATACAAAAGTTCACCGGGCACAACTTTCCCAATACAAAAGTTCACCGGAGATGACTTTCCCAATACAAAAGTTCACCGGGCATTACTTTCCCAATACAAAAGTTCACCGGACATGACTTTCCCAATACAAAAGTTCACCGGAGATGACTTTCCCAATACAAAAGTTCACCGGGCATGACTTTCCCAAATACAAAAGTTCACCGGGCATGACTTTCCCAATACAAAAGTTCACCGGAGATGACTTTCCCAATACAAAAGTTCACCGGGCATGACTTTCCAATACAAAAGTTCACCGGGCATGACTTTCCCAATACAAAAGTTCACCGGGCATGACTTTCCCAATACAAAAGTTCACCGGAGATGACTTTCCCAATACAAAAGTTCACCGGGCATGACTTTCCCAATACAAAAGTTCACCGGGCATGACTTTTCCAATACAAAAGTTCACCGGGCATGACTTTCCCAATACAAAAGTTCACCGGGCATGACTTTAACAATACAAAAGTTCACCGGGCATGACTTTCCCAATACAAAAGTTCACCGGAGATGACTTTCCCAATACAAAAGTTCACCGGGCATGATTTTCCCAATACAAAAGTTCACCGGAGATGACTTTCCCAATACAAAAGTTCACCGGGCATGACTTTCCCAATACAAAAGTTCACCGGAGATGACTTTCCCAATACAAAAGTTCACCGGGCATGACTTTCCCAATACAAAAGTTCACCGGGCATGACTTTCCCAATACAAAAGTTCATTGGAGATGACTTTCTTAATACAAAAGTTCACCGGGCATGACTTTCCCAATACAAAAGTTCACCGGAGATGACTTTCCCATTAGAAAAGTTCACCGGGCATGACTTTCCCAATACAAAAGTTCACCGGAGATGACTTTCCCAATACAAAAGTTCACCGGGCATGACTTTCCCAATACAAAAGTTCACCGGAGATGACTTTCTCAATACAAAAGTTCACCGGGCATGACATTCCCAATACAAAAGTTCACCGGGCATGACTTTCCCAATACAAAAGTTCACCGGAGATGACTTTCCCAATACAAAAGTTCACCGGGCATGACTTTCCCAATACAAAAGTTCACCGGGCATGACTTTCCCAATACAAAAGTTCACCGGGCATGACTTTCCCAATACAAAAGTTCACCGGAGATGACTTTCCCAATACAAAAGTTCACCGGGCATGACTTTCCCAATACAAAAGTTCACCGGAGATGACTTTCTCAATACAAAAGTTCACCGGGCATGACATTCCCAATACAAAAGTTCACCGGGCATGACTTTCCCAATACAAAAGTTCATTGGAGATGACTTTCTTAATACAAAAGTTCACCGGGCATGACTTTCCCAATACAAAAGTTCACCGGGCATGACTTTCCCAATACAAAAGTTCACCGGAGATGACTTTCCCAATAGAAAAGTTCACCGGGCATGACTTTCCCAATACAAAAGTTCACCGGAGATGACTTTCCCAATACAAAAGTTCACCGGGCATGACTTTCCCAATACAAAAGTTCACCGGAGATGACTTTCTCAATACAAAAGTTCACCGGGCATGACATTCCCAATACAAAAGTTCACCGGGCATGACTTTCCCAATACAAAAGTTCACCGGAGATGACTTTCCCAATACAAAAGTTCACCGGGCATGACTTTCCCAATACAAAAGTTCATCGGAGATGACTTTCCCAATACAAAAGTTCACCGGAGATGACTTTTCCCATAGAAAAGTTCACCGGGCATGACTTTCCCAATACAAAAGTTCACCGGAGATGACTTTCCCAATACAAAAGTTCACCGGGCATGACTTTCCCAATACAAAAGTTCACCGGAGATGACTTTCCCAATACAAAAGTTCACCGGGCATGACTTTCCCAATACAAAAGTTCACCGGAGATGACTTTCCCAATACAAAAGTTCACCGGGCATGACTTTCCCAATACAAAAGTTCACCGGGCATGACTTTCCCAATACAAAAGTTCACCGGAGATGAGTTTCCCAATACAAAAGTTCACCGGGCATGACTTTCCCAATACAAAAGTTCACCGGAGATGACTTTCCCAATACAAAAGTTCACCGGGCATGACTTTCCCAATACAAAAGTTCACCGGAGATGACTTTCCCAATACAAAAGTTCACCGGGCATGACTTTCCCAATACAAAAGTTCACCGGGCATGGCTTTCCCAATACAAAAGTTCACCGGGCATGACTTTCCCAATACAAAAGTTCACCGGGCATGACTTTCCCAATACAAAAGTTCACCGGAGAGGACTTTCCCAATACAAAAGTTCACCGGGCATGACTTTCCCAATACAAAAGTTCACCGGAGATGACTTTCCCAATACAAAAGTTCAACGGGCATGACTTTCCCAATACAAAAGTTCACCGGGCATGACTTTCCCAATACAAAAGTTCACCGGAGATGAGTTTCCCAATACAAAAGTTCACCGGGCATGACTTTCCCAATACAAAAGTTCACCGGAGATGACTTTCCCAATACAAAAGTTCACCGGGCATGACTTTCCCAATACAAAAGTTCACCGGAGATGACTTTCCCAATACAAAAGTTCACCGGGCATGACTTTCCCAATACAAAAGTTCACCGGGCATGGCTTTCCCAATACAAAAGTTCACCGGGCATGACTTTCCCAATACAAAAGTTCACCGGGCATGACTTTCCCAATACAAAAGTTCACCGGAGAGGACTTTCCCAATACAAAAGTTCACCGGGCATGACTTTCCCAATACAAAAGTTCACCGGAGATGACTTTCCCAATACAAAAGTTCAACGGGCATGACTTTCCCAATACAAAAGTTCACCGGGCATGACTTTCCCAATACAAAAGTTCACCGGAGATGACTTTCCCAATACAAAAGTTCACCGGGCATGACTTTCCCAATACAAAAGTTCACCGGAGATGACTTTCCCAATACAAAAGTTCACCGGGCATGACTTTCCCAATACAAAAGTTCACCGGGCATGACTTTCCAATACAAAAGTTCACCGGGCATGACTTTCCCAATACAAAAGTTCACCGGGCATGACTTTCCCAATACAAAAGTTCACCGGAGATGACTTTCCCAATACAAAAGTTCACCGGGCATGACTTTCCCAATACAAAAGTTCACCGGGCATGACTTTTCCAATACAAAAGTTCACCGGGCATGACTTTCCCAATACAAAAGTTCACCGGGCATGACTTTAACAATACAAAAGTTCACCGGGCATGACTTTCCCAATACAAAAGTTCACCGGAGATGACTTTCCCAATACAAAAGTTCACCGGGCATGATTTTCCCAATACAAAAGTTCACCGGAGATGACTTTCCCAATACAAAAGTTCACCGGGCATGACTTTCCCAATACAAAAGTTCACCGGAGATGACTTTCCCAATACAAAAGTTCACCGGGCATGACTTTCCCAATACAAAAGTTCACCGGGCATGACTTTCCCAATACAAAAGCTCACCGGGCATGGCTTTCCCAATACAAAAGTTCACCGGAGATGACTTTCCCAATACAAAAGTTCACCGGGCATGACTTTCCCAATACAAAAGTTCACCGGGCATGACTTTCCCAATACAAAAGTTCACCGGGCATGACTTTCCCAATACAAAAGTTCACCGGGCATGACTTTCCCAATACAAAAGTTCACCGGAGATGACTTTCCCAATACAAAAGTTCACCGGGCATGACTTTCCCAATACAAAAGTTCACCGGAGATGACTTTCTCAATACAAAAGTTCACCGGGCATGACATTCCCAATACAAAAGTTAACCGGGCATGACTTTCCCAATACAAAAGTTCATTGGAGATGACTTTCCCAATACAAAAGTTCACCGGGCATGACTTTCCCAATACAAAAGTTCACCGGGCATGACTTTCCCAATACAAAAGTTCACCGGAGATGACTTTCCCAATAGAAAAGTTCACCGGGCATGACTTTCCCAATACAAAAGTTCACCGGAGATGACTTTCCCAATACAAAAGTTCACCGGGCATGACTTTCCCAATACAAAAGTTCACCGGAGATGACTTTCTCAATACAAAAGTTCACCGGGCATGACATTCCCAATACAAAAGTTCACCGGGCATGACTTTCCCAATACAAAAGTTCACCGGAGATGACTTTCCCAATACAAAAGTTCACCGGGCATGACTTTCCCAATACAAAAGTTCATCGGAGATGACTTTCCCAATACAAAAGTTCACCGGAGATGACTTTTCCCATAGAAAAGTTCACCGGGCATGACTTTCCCAATACAAAAGTTCACCGGAGATGACTTTCCCAATACAAAAGTTCACCGGGCATGACTTTCCCAATACAAAAGTTCACCGGAGATGACTTTCCCAATACAAAAGTTCACCGGGCATGACTTTCCCAATACAAAAGTTCACCGGAGATGACTTTCCCAATACAAAAGTTCACCGGGCATGACTTTCCCAATACAAAAGTTCACCGGCCATGACTTTCCCAATACAAAAGTTCACCGGAGATGACTTTCCCAATACAAAAGTTCACCGGGCATGACTTTCCCAATACAAAAGTTCACCGGAGATGACTTTCCCAATACAAAAGTTCACCGGGCATGACTTTCCCAATACAAAAGTTCACCGGAGATGACTTTCCCAATACAAAAGTTCACCGGGCATGACTTTCCCAATACAAAAGTTCACCGGGCATGGCTTTCCCAATACAAAAGTTCACCGGGCATGACATTCCCAATACAAAAGTTCACCGGGCATGACTTTCCCAATACAAAAGTTCACCGGAGAGGACTTTCCCAATACAAAAGTTCACCGGGCATGACTTTCCCAATACAAAAGTTCACCGGAGATGACTTTCCCAATACAAAAGTTCAACGGGCATGACTTTCCCAATACAAAAGTTCACCGGGCATGACTTTCCCAATACAAAAGTTCACCGGAGATGACTTTCCCAATACAAAAGTTCACCGGGCATGACTTTCCCAATACAAAAGTTCACCGGAGATGACTTTTCCCATAGAAAAGTTCACCGGAGATTACTTTCCCAATACAAAAGTTCACCGGGCATGACTTTCCCAATACAAAAGTTCACCGGGCAAGACTTTCCCAATACAAAAGTTCACCGGGCACGACTTTCCCAATACAAAAGTTCACCGGGCATGACTTTCCCAATACAAAAGTTCACCGGGCATGACTTTCCCAATACAAAAGTTCACCGGGCATGACTTTCCCAATACAAAAGTTCACCGGAGATGACTTTCCCAATACAAAAGTTCACCGGGCATGACTTTCCCAATACAAAAGTTCACCGGGCATGACTTTCCCAATACAAAAGTTCACCGGGCACAACTTTCCCAATACAAAAGTTCACCGGAGATGACTTTCCCAATACAAAAGTTCACCGGGCATGACTTTCCCAATACAAAAGTTCACCGGACATGACTTTCCCAATACAAAAGTTCACCGGAGATGACTTTCCCAATACAAAAGTTCACCGGGCATGACTTTCCCAAATACAAAAGTTCACCGGGCATGACTTTCCCAATACAAAAGTTCACCGGAGATGACTTTCCCAATACAAAAGTTCACCGGAGATGACTTTCCCAATACAAAAGTTCACCGGGCATGACTTTCCCAATACAAAAGTTCACCGGGCATGACTTTTCCAATACAAAAGTTCACCGGGCATGACTTTCCCAATACAAAAGTTCACCGGGCATGACTTTAACAATACAAAAGTTCACCGGGCATGACTTTCCCAATACAAAAGTTCACCGGAGATGACTTTCCCAATACAAAAGTTCACCGGGCATGACTTTCCCAATACAAAAGTTCACCGGAGATGACTTTCCCAATACAAAAGTTCACCGAGCATGACTTTCCCAATACAAAAGTTCACCGGAGATGACTTTCCCAATACAATAGTTCACCGGGCATGACTTTCCCAATACAAAAGTTCACCGGGCATGACTTTCCCAATACAAAAGCTCACCGGGCATGGCTTTCCCAATACAAAAGTTCACCGGAGATGACTTTCCCAATACAAAAGTTCACCGGGCATGACTTTCCCAATACAAAAGTTCACCGGGCATGACTTTCCCAATACAAAAGTTCACCGGAGATGACTTTCCCAATACAAAAGTTCACCGGGCATGACTTTCCCAATACAAAAGTTCACCGGAGATGACTTTCTCAATACAAAAGTTCACCGGGCATGACATTCCCAATACAAAAGTTCACCGGGCATGACTTTCCCAATACAAAAGTTCACCGGAGATGACTTTCCCAATACAAAAGTTCACCGGGCATGACTTTCCCAATACAAAAGTTCATCGGAGATGACTTTCCCAATACAAAAGTTCACCGGGCATGACTTTCCCAATACAAAAGTTCACCGGGCATGACTTTCCCAATACAAAAGTTCTCCGGGCATGACTTTCCCAATACAAAAGTTCACCGGGCATGACTTTCCCAATACAAAAGTTCACCGGGCATGACTTTCCCAATACAAAAGTTCACCGGGCATGACTTTCCCAATACAAAAGTTCATCGGGCATGACTTTCCCAATACAAAAGTTCACCGGAGGTGACTTTCCCAATACAAAAGTTCACCGGGCATGACTTTCCCAATACAAAAGTTCATCGGAGATGACTTTCCCAATACAAAAGTTCACCGGGCATGACTTTCCCAATACAAAAGTTCACCGGGCATGACTTTCCCAATACAAAAGTTCACCGGGCATGACTTTCCCAATACAAAAGTTCACCGGGCATGACTTTCCCAATACAAAAGTTCACCGGGCATGACTTTCCCAATACAAAAGTTCACCGGGCATGACTTTCCCAATACAAAAGTTCACCGGAGATGACTTTCCCAATACAAAAGTTCACCGGGCATGACTTTCCCAATACAAAAGTTCACCGGGCATGACTTTCCCAATACAAAAGTTCACCGGGCATGACTTTCCCAATACAAAAGTTCACCGGAGATGACTTTCCCAATACAAAAGTTCACCGGGCATGACTTTCCCAATACAAAAGTTCACCGGGCATGACTTTCCCAATACAAAAGTTCACCGGGCATGACTTTCCCAATACAAAAGTTTACCGGGCATGACTTTCCCAATACAAAAGTTCACCGGAGATGACTTTCCCAATACAAAAGTTCACCGGGCATGACTTTCCCAATACAAAAGTTCACCGGAGATGACTTTCCCAATACAAAAGTTCACCGGAGATGACTTTCCCAATACAAAAGTTCACCGGGCATGACTTTCCCAATACAAAAGTTCACCGGGCATGACTTTTCCAATACAAAAGTTCACCGGGCATGACTTTCCCAATACAAAAGTTCACCGGGCATGACTTTAACAATACAAAAGTTCACCGGGCATGACTTTCCCAATACAAAAGTTCACCGGAGATGACTTTCCCAATACAAAAGTTCACCGGGCATGACTTTCCCAATACAAAAGTTCACCGGACATGACTTTCCCAATACAAAAGTTCACCGGAGATGACTTTCCCAATACAAAAGTTCACCGGGCATGACTTTCCCAATACAAAAGTTCACCGGAGATGACTTTTCCCATAGAAAAGTTCACCGGAGATTACTTTCCCAATACAAAAGTTCACCGGGCATGACTTTCCCAATACAAAAGTTCACCGGGCAAGACTTTCCCAATACAAAAGTTCACCGGGCACGACTTTCCCAATACAAAAGTTCACCGGGCATGACTTTCCCAATACAAAAGTTCACCGGGCATGACTTTCCCAATACAAAAGTTCACCGGGCATGACTTTCCCAATACAAAAGTTCACCGGGCACAACTTTCCCAATACAAAAGTTCACCGGAGATGACTTTCCCAATACAAAAGTTCACCGGGCATGACTTTCCCAATACAAAAGTTCACCGGACATGACTTTCCCAATACAAAAGTTCACCGGAGATGACTTTCCCAATACAAAAGTTCACCGGGCATGACTTTCCCAAATACAAAAGTTCACCGGGCATGACTTTCCCAATACAAAAGTTCACCGGGGATGACTTTCCCAATACAAAAGTTCACCGGAGATGACTTTCCCAATACAAAAGTTCACCGGGCATGACTTTCCCAATACAAAAGTTCACCGGGCATGACTTTTCCAATACAAAAGTTCACCGGGCATGACTTTCCCAATACAAAAGTTCACCGGGCATGACTTTAACAATACAAAAGTTCACCGGGCATGACTTTCCCAATACAAAAGTTCACCGGAGATGACTTTCCCAATACAAAAGTTCACCGGGCATGACTTTCCCAATACAAAAGTTCACCGGAGATGACTTTCCCAATACAAAAGTTCACCGAGCATGACTTTCCCAATACAAAAGTTCACCGGAGATGACTTTCCCAATACAATAGTTCACCGGGCATGACTTTCCCAATACAAAAGTTCACCGGGCATGACTTTCCCAATACAAAAGCTCACCGGGCATGGCTTTCCCAATACAAAAGTTCACCGGAGATGACTTTCCCAATACAAAAGTTCACCGGGCATGACTTTCCCAATACAAAAGTTCACCGGGCATGACTTTCCCAATACAAAAGTTCACCGGAGATGACTTTCCCAATACAAAAGTTCACCGGGCATGACTTTCCCAATACAAAAGTTCACCGGAGATGACTTTCTCAATACAAAAGTTCACCGGGCATGACATTCCCAATACAAAAGTTCACCGGGCATGACTTTCCCAATACAAAAGTTCACCGGAGATGACTTTCCCAATACAAAAGTTCACCGGGCATGACTTTCCCAATACAAAAGTTCATCGGAGATGACTTTCCCAATACAAAAGTTCACCGGGCATGACTTTCCCAATACAAAAGTTCACCGGGCATGACTTTTCCAATACAAAAGTTCACCGGGCATGACTTTCCCAATACAAAAGTTCACCGGGCATGACTTTCCCAATACAAAAGTTCATCGGGCATGACTTTCCCAATACAAAAGTTCACCGGAGGTGACTTTATCAATACAAAAGTTCACCGGGCATGACTTTCCCAATACAAAAGTTCATCGGAGATGACTTTCCCAATACAAAAGTTCACCGGGCATGACTTTCCCAATACAAAAGTTCACCGGGCATGACTTTCCCAATACAAAAGTTCACCGGGCATGACTTTCCCAATACAAAAGTTCACCGGGCATGACTTTCCCAATACAAAAGTTCACCGGGCATGACTTTCCCAATACAAAAGTTCACCGGGCATGACTTTCCCAATACAAAAGTTCACCGGGCATGACTTTCCCAATACAAAAGTTCACCGGAGATGACTTTCCCAATACAAAAGTTCACCGGGCATGACTTTCCCAATACAAAAGTTCACCGGGCATGACTTTCCCAATACAAAAGTTCACCGGGCATGACTTTCCCAATACAAAAGTTCACCGGAGATGACTTTCCCAATACAAAAGTTCACCGGGCATGACTTTCCCAATACAAAAGTTCACCGGGCATGACTTTCCCAATACAAAAGTTCACCGGGCATGACTTTCCCAATACAAAAGTTTACCGGGCATGACTTTCCCAATACAAAAGTTCACCGGAGATGACTTTCCCAATACAAAAGTTCACCGGGCATGACTTTCCCAATACAAAAGTTCACCGGGCATGACTTTCCCAATACAAAAGTTTACCGGGCATGACTTTCCCAATACAAAAGTTCACCGGAGATGACTTTCCCAATACAAAAGTTCACCGGGCATGACTTTCCCAATACAAAAGTTCACCGGAGATGACTTTCCCAATACAAAAGTTCACCGGGCATGACTTTCCCAATACAAAAGTTCACCGGGCATGACTTTCCCAATACAAAAGTTCACCGGGCATGACTTTCCCAATACAAAAGTTCACCGGGCATGACTTTCCCAATACAAAAGTTCACCGGGCATGACTTTCCCAATACAAAAGTTCACCGGCATGACTTTTCCCATACAAAAGCTCACCGGGCATGACTTTCCCAATACAAAAGTTCACCGGGCATGACTTTCCCAATACAAAAGTTCACCGGGCATGACTTTCCCAATACAAAAGTTCACCGGGCATGACTTTCCCAATACAAAAGTTCACCGGGCATGACTTTCCCAATACAAAAGTTCACCGGAGATGACTTTCCCAATACAAAAGTTCACCGGGCATGACTTTCCCAATACAAAAGTTCACCAGGCATGACTTTCCCAATACAAAAGTTCACCGGGCATGACTTTCCCAATACAAAAGTTCACCGGGCATGACTTTCCCAATACAACTTTCCCAATACAAAAGTTCACCGGAGATGACTTTTCCCATAGAAAAGTTCACCGGAGATGACTTTCCCAATACAAAAGTTCACCGGGCATGACTTTCCCAATACAAAAGTTCACCGGGCATGACTTTCCCAATACAAAAGTTCACCGGAGATGACTTTCCCAATACAAAAGTTCACCGGGCATGACTTTCCCAATACAAAAGTTCACCGGGCATGACTTTCCCAATACAAAAGTTCACCGGGCATGACTTTCCCAATACAAAAGTTCACCGGGCATGACTTTCCCAATACAAAGGTTCACCGGGCATGACTTTCTCAATACAAAAGTTCACCGGGCATGACTTTCCCAATACAAAAGTTCACCGGGCATGACTTTCCCAATACAACTTTCCCAATACAAAAGTTCACCGGAGATGACTTTTCCCATAGAAAAGTTCACCGGAGATGACTTTCCCAATACAAAAGTTCACCGGGCATGACTTTCCCAATACAAAAGTTCACCGGAGATGACTTTCCCAATACAAAAGTTCACCGGGCATGACTTTCCCAATACAAAAGTTCACCGGGCATGACTTTCCCAATACAAAAGTTCACCGGAGATGACTTTCCCAATACAAAAGTTCACCGGGCATGACTTTCCCAATACAAAAGTTCACCGCGGATGACTTTCCCAATACAAAAGTTCACCGGGCATGACTTTCCCAATACAAAAGTTCACCGGGCATGACTTTCCCAATACAAAAGTTCACCGGAGATGACTTTCCCAATACAAAAGTTCACCGGGCATGACTTTCCCAATACAAAAGTTCACCGGGCATGACTTTCCCAATACAAAAGTTCACCGGGCATGACTTTCCCAATACAAAAGTTCACCGGAGATGACTTTCCCAATACAAAAGTTCACCGGGCATGACTTTCCCAATACAAAAGTTCACCGGGCATGACTTCCCAATACAAAAGTTCACCGGGCATGACTTCCCAATACAAAAGTTCACCGGGCATGACTTTCCCAATACAAAAGTTCACCGGAGATGACTTTTCCCATAGAAAAGTTCACCGGGCATGACTTTCCCAATACAAAAGTTCACCGGAGATGACTTTCCCAATACAAAAGTTCACCGGGCATGACTTTCCCAATACAAAAGTTCACCGGAGATGACTTTCCCAATACAAAAGTTCACCGGGCATGACTTTCCCAATACAAAAGTTCACCGGAGATGACTTTCCCAATACAAAAGTTCACCGGGCATGACTTTCCCAATACAAAAGTTCACCGGGCATGACTTTCCCAATACAAAAGTTCACCGGAGATGACTTTCCCAATACAAAAGTTCACCGGGTATGACTTTCCCAATACAAAAGTTCACCGGAGATGACTCTCCCAATACAAAAGTTCACCGGGCATGAATTTCCCAATACAAAAGTTCACCGGGCATGACTTTCCCAATACAAAAGTTCACCGGAGATGACTTTCCCAATACAAAAGTTCACCGGGTATGACTTTCCCAATACAAAAGTTCACCGGAGATGACTTTCCCAATATAAAAGTTCACCGGGCATGACTTTCCCAATACAAAAGTTCACCGGGCATGACTTTCCCAATACAAAAGTTCACCGGGCATGGCTTTCCCAATACAAAAGTTCACCGGGCATGACTTTCCCAATACAAAAGTTCACCGGGCATGACTTTCCCAATACAAAAGTTCACCGGAGATGACTTTCCCAATACAAAAGTTCACCGGGCATGACTTTCCCAATACAAAAGTTCACCGGAGATGACTTTCCCAATACAAAAGTTCACCGGGCATGACTTTCCCAATACAAAAGTTCACAGGGCATGACTTTCCCAATACAAAAGTTCACCGGAGATGACTTTCCCAATACAAAAGTTCACCGGGCATGACTTTCCCAATACAAAAGTTCACCGGAGGTGACTTTTCCCATAGAAAAGTTCACCGGAGATGACTTTCCCAATACAAAAGTTCACCGGGCATGACTTTCCCAATACAAAAGTTCACCGGGCACGACTTTCCCAATACAAAAGTTCACCGGGCATGACTTTCCCAATACAAAAGTTCACCGGGCATGACTTTCCCAATACAAAAGTTCACCGGGCATGACTTTCCCAATACAAAAGTTCACCGGAGATGACTTTTCCCATAGAAAAGTTCACCGGAGATGACTTTCCCAATACAAAAGTTCACCGGGCATGATGACTTTTCCCATAGAAAAGTTCACCGGGCATGACTTTCCCAATACAAAAGTTCACCGGAGATGACTTTCCCAATACAAAAGTTCACCGGGCATGACTTTCCCAATACAAAAGTTCACCGGAGATGACTTTCCCAATACAAAAGTTCACCGGGCATGACTTTCCCAATACAAAAGTTCACCGGAGATGACTTTCCCAATACAAAAGTTCACCGGGCATGATGACTTTTCCCATAGAAAAGTTCACCGGGCATGACTTTCCCAATACAAAAGTTCACCGGAGATGACTTTCCCAATACAAAAGTTCACCGGGCATGACTTTCCCAATACAAAAGTTCACCGGAGATGACTTTCCCAATACAAAAGTTCACCGGGCATGACTTTCCCAATACAAAAGTTCACCGGAGATGACTTTCCCAATACAAAAGTTCACCGGGCATGACTTTCCCAATACAAAAGTTCACCGGGCATGACTTTCCCAATACAAAAGTTCACCGGAGATGACTTTCCCAATACAAAAGTTCACCGGGCATGACTTTCCCAATACAAAAGTTCACCGGAGATGACTTTCCCAATACAAAAGTTCACCGGGCATGACTTTCCCAATACAAAAGTTCACCGGGCATGACTTTCCCAATACAAAAGTTCACCGGGCATGGCTTTCCCAATACAAAAGTTCACCGGGCATGACTTTCCCAATACAAAAGTTCACCGGGCATGACTTTCCCAATACAAAAGTTCACCGGAGATGACTTTCCCAATACAAAAGTTCACCGGGCATGACTTTCCCAATACAAAAGTTCACCGGAGATGACTTTCCCAATACAAAAGTTCACCGGGCATGACTTTCCCAATACAAAAGTTCACCGGAGATGACTTTCCCAATACAAAAGTTCACCGGAGATGACTTTCCCAATACAAAAGTTCACCGGGCATGACTTTCCCAATACAAAAGTTCACCGGAGATGACTTTCCCAATACAAAAGTTCACCGGGCATGACTTTCCCAATACAAAAGTTCACCGGAGATGACTTTCCCAATACAAAAGTTCACCGGGCATGACTTTCCCAATACAAAAGTTCACCGGAGATGACTTTCCCAATACAAAAGTTCACCGGGCATGACTTTCCCAATACAAAAGTTCACCGGGCATGACTTTCCCAATACAAAAGTTCACCGGGCATGGCTTTCCCAATACAAAAGTTCACCGGGCATGACTTTCCCAATACAAAAGTTCACCGGGCATGACTTTCCCAATACAAAAGTTCACCGGAGATGACTTTCCCAATACAAAAGTTCACCGGGCATGACTTTCCCAATACAAAAGTTCACCGGAGATGACTTTCCCAATACAAAAGTTCACCGGGCATGACTTTCCCAATACAAAAGTTCACAGGGCATGACTTTCCCAATACAAAAGTTCACCGGAGATGACTTTCCCAATACAAAAGTTCACCGGGCATGACTTTCCCAATACAAAAGTTCACCGGAGGTGACTTTTCCCATAGAAAAGTTCACCGGAGATGACTTTCCCAATACAAAAGTTCACCGGGCATGACTTTCCCAATACAAAAGTTCACCGGGCACGACTTTCCCAATACAAAAGTTCACCGGGCATGACTTTCCCAATACAAAAGTTCACCGGGCATGACTTTCCCAATACAAAAGTTCACCGGGCATGACTTTCCCAATACAAAAGTTCACCGGAGATGACTTTCCCAATACAAAAGTTCACCGGGCATGACTTTCCCAATACAAAAGTTCACCGGGCATGACTTTCCCAATACAAAAGTTCACCGGGCACAACTTTCCCAATACAAAAGTTCACCGGAGATGACTTTCCCAATACAAAAGATCACCGAGCATGACTTTCCCAATACAAAAGTTCACCGGGCATGACTTTCCCAATACAAAAGTTCACCGGAGATGACTTTCCCAATACAAAAGTTCACCGGGCATGACTTTCCCAATACAAAAGTTCACCGGGCATGACTTTAACAATACAAAAGTTCACCGGGCATGACTTTCCCAATACAAAAGTTCACCGGGCATGACTTTCCCAATACAAAAGTTCACCGGAGATGACTTTCCCAATACAAAAGTTCACCGGGCATGACTTTCCCAATACAAAAGTTCACCGGGCATGACTTTTCCAATACAAAAGTTCACCGGGCATGACTTTCCCAATACAAAAGTTCACCGGGCATGACTTTAACAACACAAAAGTTCACCGGGCATGACTTTCCCAATACAAAAGTTCACCGGAGATGACTTTCCCAATACAAAAGTTCACCGGGCATGACTTTCCCAATACAAAAGTTCACCGGAGATGACTTTCCCAATACAAAAGTTCACCGGGCATGACTTTCCCAATACAAAAGTTCACCGGGCATGACTTTCCCAATACAAAAGCTCACCGGGCATGGCTTTCCCAATACAAAAGTTCACCGGAGATGACTTTCCCAATACAAAAGTTCACCGGGCATGACTTTCCCAATACAAAAGTTCACCGGGCATGATTTTCCCAATACAAAAGTTCACCGGGCATGACTTTCCCAATACAAAAGTTCACCGGGCATGACTTTCCCAATACAAAAGTTCACCGGAGATGACTTTCCCAATACAAAAGTTCACCGGGCATGACTTTCCCAATACAAAAGTTCACCGGGCATGACTTTCCCAATACAAAAGTTTACCGGGCATGACTTTCCCAATACAAAAGTTCCCCGGAGATGACTTTCCCAATACAAAAGTTCACCGGGCATGACTTTCCCAATACAAAAGTTCACCGGAGATGACTTTCCCAATACAAAAGTTCACCGGAGATGACTTTCCCAATACAAAAGTTTACCGGGCATGACTTTCCCAATACAAAAGTTCACCGGGCATGACTTTCCCAATACAAAAGTTCACCGGGCATGACTTTCCCAATACAAAAGTTCACCGGGCATGACTTTCCCAATACAAAAGTTCACCGGGCATGACTTTTCCCATACAAAAGCTCACCGGGCATGACTTTCCCAATACAAAAGTTCACCGGGCATGACTTTCCCAATACAAAAGTTCACCGGGCATGACTTTCCCAATACAAAAGTTCACCGGGCATGACTTTCCCAATACAAAAGTTCACCGGGCATGACTTTCCCAATACAAAAGTTCACCGCAGATGACTTTCCCAATACAAAAGTTCACCGGGCATGACTTTCCCAATACAAAAGTTCACCGGAAATGACTTTCCCAATACAAAAGTTCACCGGGCATGACTTTCCCAATACAAAAGTTCACCGGGCATGACTTTTCCCATAGAAAAGTTCACCGGAGATGACTTTCCCAATACAAAAGTTTACCGGGCATGACTTTCCCAATACAAAAGTTCACAGGAGATGACTTTCCCAATACAAAAGTTCACCGGGCATGACTTTCCCAATACAAAAGTTCACCGGGCATGACTTTCCCAATACAAAAGTTCACCGGAGATGACTTTTCCCATAGAAAAGTTCACCGGAGATGACTTTCCCAATACAAAAGTTCACCGGGCATGACTTTCCCAATACAAAAGTTCACCGGGCATGACTTTCCCAATACAAAAGTTCACCGGGCATGACTTTCCCAATACAAAAGTTCACCGGGCATGACTTTCCCAATACAAAAGTTCACCGCAGATGACTTTCCCAATACAAAAGTTCACCGGGCATGATTTTCCCAATACAAAAGTTCACCGGAGATGACTTTCCCAATACAAAAGTTCACCGGGCATGACTTTCCCAATACAAAAGTTCACCGGGCATGACTTTTCCCATAGAAAAGTTCACCGGAGATGACTTTTCCCATAGAAAAGTTCACCGGAGATGACTTTCCCAATACAAAAGTTCACCGGGCATGACTTTCCCAATACAAAAGTTCACCGGCCATGACTTTCCCAATACAAAAGTTCACCGGAGATGACTTTCCCAATACAAAAGTTCACCGGAGATGACTTTCCCAATACAAAAGTTCACCGGGCATGACTTTCCCAATACAAAATTCACCGGGCATGACTTTCCCAATACAAAAGTTCACCGGGCATGACTTTCCCAATACAAAAGTTCACCGGAGATGACTTTCCCAATACAAAAGTTCACCGGGCATGACTTTCCCAATACAAAAGTTCACCGGAGATGACTTTCCCAATACAAAAGTTCACCGGGCATGACTTTCCCAATACAAAAGTTCACCGGGCATGACTTTCCCAATACAAAAGTTCACCGGGCATGACTTTCCCAACACAAAAGTTCACCGGGCATGACTTTCCCAATACAAAAGTTCACCGGGCATGACTTTCCCAATACAAAAGTTCACCGGGCATGACTTTCCCAATACAAAAGTTCACCGGGCATGACTTTCCCAATACAAAAGTTCACCGGGCATGACTTTCCCAATACAAAAGTTCACCGGAGATGACTTTCCCAATACAAAAGTTCACCGGGCATGACTTTCCCAATACAAAAGTTCACCGGAGATGACTTTCCCAATACAAAAGTTCACCGGGCATGACTTTCCCAATACAAAAGTTCACCGGGCATGACTTTCCCAATACAAAAGTTCACCGGGCATGACTTTCCCAATACAAAAGTTCACCGGGCATGACTTTCCCAATACAAAAGTTCACCGGGCATGACTTTCCCAATACAAAAGTTCGCCGGAGATGACTTTCCCAATACAAAAGTTCACCGGGCATGACTTTCCCAATACAAAAGTTCACCGGGCATGACTTTCCCAATACAAAAGTTCACCGGGCATGACTTTCCCAATACAAAAGTTCACCGGGCATGACTTTCCCAATACAAAAGTTCACCGGAGATGACTTTCCCAATACAAAAGTTCACCGGGCATGACTTTCCCAATACAAAAGTTCACCGGAGATGACTTTTCCCATAGAAAAGTTCACCGGAGATGACTTTCCCAATACAAAAGTTCACCGGGCATGACTTTCCCAATACAAAAGTTCACCGGGCATGACTTTCCCAATAAAAAAGTTCATCGGGCATGACTTTCCCAATACAAAAGTTCACCGGGCATGACTTTCCCAATACAAAAGTTCACCGGGCATGACTTTCCCAATACAAAAGTTCACCGGGCATGACTTTCCCAATACAAAAGTTCACCGGGCATAACTTTCCCAATACAAAAGTTCACCGGAGATGACTTTCCCAATACAAAAGTTCACCGGGCATGACTTTCCCAATACAAAAGTTCACCGGGCACGACTTTCCCAATACAAAAGTTCACCGGGCACGACTTTCCCAATACAAAAGTTCACCGGAGATGACTTTCCCAATACAAAAGTTCGCCGGGCATGACTTTCCCAATACAAAAGTTCACCGGGCACAACTTTCCCAATACAAAAGTTCACCGGGCACGACTTTCCCATAGAAAAGTTCACCGGAGATGACTTTCCCAATACAAAAGTTCACCGGGCATGACTTTCCCAATACAAAAGTTCACCGGGCATGACTTTCCCAATACAAAAGTTCACCGGGCATGACTTTCCCAATACAAAAGTTCACCGGGCATGACTTTTCCAATACAAAAGTTCACCGGGCATGACTTTCCCAATACAAAAGTTCACCGGAGATGACTTTCCCAATACAAAAGTTCACTGGGCATGACTTTCCCAATACAAAAGTTCACCGGGCATGACTTTCCCAATACAAAAGTTCACCGGGCATGACTTTCCCAATACAAAAGTTCACCGGAGATGACTTTCCCAATACAAAAGTTCACCGGGCATGACTTTCCCAATACAAAAGTTCACCGGGCACTACTTTCCCAATACAAAAGTTCACCGGGCACGACTTTCCCATAGAAAAGTTCACCGGGCATGACTTTCCCAATACAAAAGTTCACCGGGCACGACTTTCCCATAGAAAAGTTCACCGGAGATGACTTTCCCAATACAAAAGTTCACCGGGCATGACTTTCCCAATACAAAAGTTCACCGGGCATGACTTTCCCAATACAAAAGTTCATCGGGCATGACTTTCCCAATACAAAAGTTCACCGGGCATGACTTTCCCAATACAAAAGTTCACCGGGCATGACTTTCCCAATACAAAAGTTCACCGGGCACTACTTTCCCAATACAAAAGTTCACCGGGCACGACTTTCCCATAGAAAAGTTCACCGGGCATGACTTTCCCAATACAAAAGTTCACTGGGCACGACTTTCCCATAGAAAAGTTCACCGGAGATGACTTTCCCAATACAAAAGTTCACCGGGCATGACTTTCCCAATACAAAAGTTCACCGGGCATGACTTTCCCAATACAAAAGTTCACCGGGCATGACTTTCCCAATACAAAAGTTCACCGGAGATGACTTTTCCCATAGAAAAGTTCACCGGAGATGACTTTCCCAATACAAAAGTTCACCGGGCATGACTTTCCCAATACAAAAGTTCACCGGGCATGACTTTCCCAATACAAAAGTTTACCGGGCATGACTTTCCCAATACAAAAGTTCACCGGGCATGACTTTCCCAATACAAAAGTTCACCGGAGATGACTTTCCCATAGAAAAGTTCACCGGGCATGACTTTCCCAATACAAAAGTTCACCGGGCATGACTTTCCCAATACAATAGTTCACCGGGCATGACTTTCCCAATACAAAAGTTCACCGGGCATGACTTTCCCAATACAAAAGTTCACCGGTCAAGACTTTCCCAATACAAAAGTTCACCGGGCATGACTTTCCCAATACAAAAGTTCACCGGAGATGACTTTCCCAATACAAAAGTTCACCGGGCATGACTTTCCCAATACAAAAGTTCACCGGGCATGACTTTCCCAATACAAAAGTTCACCGGGCATGACTTTCCCAATACAAATGTTCACCGGGCATGACTTTCCCAATACAAAAGTTCACCGGGCATGACTTTCCCAATACAAAAGTTCACCGGGCATGACTTTCCCAATACAAAAGTTCACCGGGCATGAATTTCCCAATACAAAAGTTCACCGGAGATGACTTTCCCAATACAAAAGTTCACCGGGCATGACTTTCCCAATACAAAAGTTCACCGGGCATGACTTTCCCAATACAAAAGTTCACCGGGCATGACTTTCCCAATACAAAAGTTCACCGCAGATGACTTTTCCCATAGAAAAGTTCACCGGAGATGACTTTCCCAATACAAAAGTTCACCGGGCATGACTTTCCCAATACAAAAGTTCACCGGGCATGACTTTCCCAATACAAAAGTTCACCGGAGATGGCTTTCCCAATACAAAAGTTCACCGGGCATGACTTTCCCAATACAAAAGTTCACCGGGCATGACTTTCCCAATACAAAAGTTCACCGGGCATGACTTTCCCAATACAAAAGTTCACCGGGCATGACTTTCCCAATACAAAATTCACCGGGCATGACTTTCCCAATACAAAAGTTCACCGGAGATGACTTCCCCAATACAAAAGTTCTCCGGGCATGACTTTCCCAATACAAAAGTTCACCGCGCATGACTTTCCCAATACAAAAGTTCACCGGGCATGACTTTCCCAATACAAAAGTTCACCGGGCATGACTTTCCCAATACAAAAGTTCACCGGGCATGACTTTGCCAATACAAAAGTTCACCGGAGATGACTTTCCCAATACAAAAGTTCACCGGGCATGACTTTCCCAATACAAAAGTTCACCGGGCATGACTTTCCCAATACAAAAGTTCACCGGGCATGACTTTCCCAATACAGAAGTTCACCGGGCATGACTTTCCCAATACAAAAGTTCACCGGAGATGTCTTTCCCAATACAAAAGTTCACCGGGCATGACTTTTCTAATACAAAAGTTCACCGGGCATGACTTTCCCAATACAAAAGTTCACCGGAGATGACTTTCCCAATACAAAAGTTCACCGGGCATGACTTTCCCAATACAAAAGTTCACCGGGCATGACTTTCCCAATACAAAAGTTCACCGGGCATGACTTTCCCAATACAAAAGTTCACCGGGCTTGACTTTCCCAATACAAAAGTTCACCGGGCATGACTTTCCCAAAACAAAAGTTCACCGGGCATGACTTTCCCAATACAAAAGTTCACCGGGCATGACTTTCCCAATACAAAAGTTCCCCGGAGATGACTTTCCCAATACAAAAGTTCACCGGGCATGACTTTCCCAATACAAAAGTTCACCGGGCATGACTTTCCCAATACAAAAGTTCACCGGAGATGACTTTTCCCATAGAAAAGTTCACCGGAGATGACTTTCCCAATACAAAAGTTCACCGGGCATGACTTTCCCAATACAAAAGTTCACCGGGCATGACTTTCCCAATACAAAAGTTCACCGGGCATGACTTTCCCAATACAAAAGTTCACCGGAGATGACTTTCCCAATACAAAAGTTCACCGGGCATGACTTTCCCAATACAAAAGTTCACCGGGCATGACTTTCCCAATACAAAAGTTCAGCGGGCATGACTTTCCCAATACAAAAGTTCACCGGGCATGACTTTCCCAATACAAAAGTTCACCGGGCATGACTTTCCCAATACAAAAGTTCACCGGGCATGACTTTCCCAATACAAAAGTTCACCGGGCATGACTTTCCCAATACAAACGTTCACCGGGCATGACTTTCCCAATACAAAAGTTCACCGGGCATGACTTTCCCAATACAAAAGTTCACCGGAGATGACTTTCCCAATACAAAAGTTCACCGGGCATGACTTTCCCAATACAAAAGTTCACCGGGCATGACTTTCCCAATACAAAAGTTCACCGGAGATGACTTTCCCAATACAAAAGTTCACCGGGCATGACTTTCCCAATACAAAAGTTCACCGGGCATGACTTTCCCAATACAAAAGTGCACCTGGCATGACTTTCCCAATACAAAAGTTCACCGGGCATGACTTTCCCAATACAAAAGTTCACCGGGCATGACTTTCCCAATACAAAAGTTCACCGGGCATGACTTTCCCAATACAAAAGTTCACCGGAGATGACTTTTCCAATCCAAAAGTTCACCGGGCATGACTTTCCCAATACAAAAGTTCACCGGGCACGACTTTCCCAATACAAAGTTCACCGGAGATGACTTTCCCAATACAAAAGTTCACCGGGCATGACTTTCCCAATACAAAAGTTCACCGGGCATGACTTTCCCAATACAAAAGTTCACCGGGCATGACTTTCCCAATACAAAAGTTCACCGGAGATGACTTTCCCAATACAAAAGTTCACCGGAGATGACTTTCCCAATACAAAAGTTCACCGGGCATGACTTTCCCAATACAAAAGTTCACCGGGCATGACTTTCCCAATACAAAAGTTCACCGGAGATGACTTTCCCAATACAAAAGTTCACCGGGCATGACTTTCCCAATACAAAAGTTCACCGGGCATGACTTTCCCAATACAAAAGTTCACCGGGCATGACTTTCCCAATACAAAAGTTCACCGGGCATGACTTTCCCAACACAAAAGTTCACCTGGCATGACTTTCCCAATACAAAAGTTCACCGGGCATGACTTTCCCAATACAAAAGTTCACCGGGCATGACTTTCCCAATACAAAAGTTCACCGGGCATGACTTTCCCAATACAAAAGTTCACCGGGCATGACTTTCCCAATACAAAAGTTCTCCGGGCATGACTTTCCCAATACAAAAGTTCACCGGAGATGACTTTCCCAATACAAAAGTTCACCGGGCATGACTTTCCCAATACAAAAGTTCACCGGGCATGACTTTCCCAATACAAAAGTTCACCGGAGATGACTTTCCCAATACAAAAGTTCACCGGGCATGACTTTCCCAATACAAAAGTTCACCGGGCATGACTTTCCCAATACAAAAGTTCACCGGCATGACTTTCCCAATACAAAAGTTCACCGGGCATGACTTTCCCAATACAAAAGTTCACCGGGCATGACTTTCCCAATGGGCATGACTTTCCCAATACAAAAGTTCACCGGGCATGACTTTCCCAATACAAAAGTTCACCGGGCATGATTTTCCCAATACAAAAGTTCACCGGGCATGACTTTCCCAATACAAAAGTTAACCGGAGATGACTTTCCCAATACAAAAGTTCACCGGGCATGACTTTCCCAATACAAAAGTTCACCGGAGATGACTTTCCCAATACAAAAGTTCACCGGGCATGACTTTCCCAATACAAAAGTTCACCGGGCATGACTTTCCCAATACAAAAGTTCACCGGGCATGACTTTCCCAATACAAAAGTTCACCGGGCATGACTTTCCCAATACAAAAGTTCACCGGGCATGACTTTCCCAATACAAAAGTTCACCGGAGATGACTTTCCCAATACAAAAGTTCACCGGGCATGACTTTCCCAATACAAAAGTTCACCGGGCACGACTTTCCCAATACAAAAGTTCACCGGGCATGACTTTCCCAATACAAAAGTTCACCGGAGATGACTTTCCCAATACAAAAGTTCACCGGAGATGACTTTCCCAATACAAAAATTCACCGGGCATGACTTTCCCAATACAAAAGTTCACCGGGCATGACTTTCCCAATACAAAAGTTCACCGGGCATGACTTTCCCAATGGGCATGACTTTCCCAATACAAAAGTTCACCGGGCATGACTTTCCCAATACAAAAGTTCACCGGGCATGATTTTCCCAATACAAAAGTTCACCGGGCATGACTTTCCCAATACAAAAGTTAACCGGAGATGACTTTCCCAATACAAAAGTTCACCGGGCATGACTTTCCCAATACAAAAGTTCACCGGAGATGACTTTCCCAATACAAAAGTTCACCGGGCATGACTTTCCCAATACAAAAGTTCACCGGGCATGACTTTCCCAATACAAAATTCACCGGGCATGACTTTCCCAATACAAAAGTTCACCGGGCATGACTTTCCCAATACAAAAGTTCACCGGGCATGACTTTCCCAATACAAAAGTTCCCCGGAGATGACTTTCCCAATACAAAAGTTCACCGGGCATGACTTTCCCAATACAAAAGTTCACCGGAGATGACTTTTCCCATAGAAAAGTTCACCGGAGATGACTTTCCCAATACAAAAGTTCACCGGGCATGACTTTCCCAATACAAAAGTTCACCGGGCATGACTTTCCCAATACAAAAGTTCACCGGGCATGACTTTCCCAATACAAAAGTTCACCGGAGATGACTTTCCCAATACAAAAGTTCACCGGGCATGACTTTCCCAATACAAAAGTTCACCGGGCATGACTTTCCCAATACAAAAGTTCACCGGGCATGACTTTCCCAATACAAAAGTTCACCGGGCATGACTTTCCCAATACAAAAGTTCACCGGGCATGACTTTCCCAATACAAAAGTTCACCGGGCATGACTTTCCCAATACAAACGTTCACCGGGCATGACTTTCCCAATACAAAAGTTCACCGGAGATGACTTTCCCAATACAAAAGTTCACCGGAGATGACTTTCCCAATACAAAAGTTCACCGGGCATGACTTTCCCAATACAAAAGTTCACCGGGCATGACTTTCCCAATACAAAAGTTCACCGGAGATGACTTTCCCAATACAAAAGTTCACCGGGCATGACTTTCCCAATACAAAAGTTCACCGGGCATGACTTTCCCAATACAAAAGTGCACCTGGCATGACTTTCCCAATACAAAAGTTCACCGGGCATGACTTTCCCAATACAAAAGTTCACCGGGCATGACTTTCCCAATACAAAAGTTCACCGGGCATGACTTTCCCAATACAAAAGTTCACCGGAGATGACTTTTCCAATCCAAAAGTTCACCGGGCATGACTTTCCCAATACAAAAGTTCACCGGGCACGACTTTCCCAATACAAAAGTTCACCGGAGATGACTTTCCCAATACAAAAGTTCACCGGAGATGACTTTCCCAATACAAAAGTTCACCGGGCATGACTTTCCCAATACAAAAGTTCACCGGGCATGACTTTCCCAATACAAAAGTTCACCGGGCATGACTTTCCCAATACAAAAGTTCACCGGGCATGACTTTCCCAACACAAAAGTTCACCTGGCATGACTTTCCCAATACAAAAGTTCACCGGGCATGACTTTCCCAATACAAAAGTTCACAGGGCATGACTTTCCCAATACAAAAGTTCACCGGGCATGACTTTCCCAATACAAAAGTTCACCGGGCATGACTTTCCCAATACAAAAGTTCTCCGGGCATGACTTTCCCAATACAAAAGTTCACCGGAGATGACTTTCCCAATACAAAAGTTCACCGGGCATGACTTTCCCAATACAAAAGTTCACCGGGCATGACTTTCCCAATACAAAAGTTCACCGGAGATGACTTTCCCAATACAAAAGTTCACCGGGCATGACTTTCCCAATACAAAAGTTCACCGGGCATGACTTTCCCAATACAAAAGTTCACCGGCATGACTTTCCCAATACAAAAGTTCACCGGGCATGACTTTCCCAATACAAAAGTTCACCGGGCATGACTTTCCCAATGGGCATGACTTTCCCAATACAAAAGTTCACCGGGCATGACTTTCCCAATACAAAAGTTCACCGGGCATGATTTTCCCAATACAAAAGATCACCGGGCATGACTTTCCCAATACAAAAGTTAACCGGAGATGACTTTCCCAATACAAAAGTTCACCGGGCATGACTTTCCCAATACAAAAGTTCACCGGAGATGACTTTCCCAATACAAAAGTTCACCGGGCATGACTTTCCCAATACAAAAGTTCACCGGGCATGACTTTCCCAATACAAAAGTTCACCGGGCATGACTTTCCCAATACAAAAGTTCACCGGGCATGACTTTCCCAATACAAAAGTTCACCGGGCATGACTTTCCCAATACAAAAGTTCACCGGAGATGACTTTCCCAATACAAAAGTTCACCGGGCATGACTTTCCCAATACAAAAGTTCACCGGGCACGACTTTCCCAATACAAAAGTTCACCGGGCATGACTTTCCCAATACAAAAGTTCACCGGAGATGACTTTCCCAATACAAAAGTTCACCGGGCATGACTTTCCCAATACAAAAGTTCACCGGGCATGACTTTCCCAATACAAAAGTTCACCGGGCATGACTTTCCCAATACAAAAGTTCACCGGGCATGACTTTCCCAATACAAAAGTTCACCGGAGATGACTTTCCCAATACAAAAGTTCACCGGAGATGACTTTCCCAATACAAAAGTTCACCGGGCATGACTTTCCCAATACAAAAGTTCACCGGGCATGACTTTCCCAATACAAAAGTTCACCGGAGATGACTTTCCCAATACAAAAGTTCACCGGGCATGACTTTCCCAATACAAAAGTTCACCGGGCATGACTTTCCCAATACAAAAGTTCACCGGAGATGACTTTCCCAATACAAAAGTTCACCGGAGATGACTTTCCCAATACAAAAGTTCACCGGGCATGACTTTCCCAATACAAAATTTCACCGGGCATGACTTTCCCAATACAAAAGTTCACCGGGCATGACTTTCCCAATACAAAAGTTCACCGGGCATGACTTTCCCAATACAAAAGTTCACCGGAGATGACTTTCCCCAATACAAAAGTTCACCGGAGATGACTTTCCCAATACAAAAGTTCACCGGGCATGACTTTCCCAATACAAAAGTTCACCGGGCATGACTTTCCCAATACAAAAGTTCACCGGGCATGACTTTCCCAATACAAAAGTTCACCGGGCATGACTTTCTCAATACAAAAGTTCACCGGACATGACTTTCCCAATACAAAAGTTCACCGGAGATGACTTTCCCAATACAAAAGTTCACCGGAGATGACTTTCCCAATACAAAAGTTCACCGGGCATGACTTTCCCAATACAAAAGTTCACCGGGCATGACTTTCCCAATACAAAAGTTCACCGGAGATGACTTTCCCAATACAAAAGTTCACCGGAGATGACTTTTCCCATAGAAGAGTTCACCGGAGATGACTTTCCCAATACAAAAGTTCACCGGGCATGACTTTCCCAATACAAAAGTTCACCGGAGATGACTTTCCCAATACAAAAGTTCACCGGGCATGACTTTCCCAATACAAAAGTTCACCGGGCATGACTTTCCCAATACAAAAGTTCACCGGGCATGACTTTCCCAATACAAAAGTTCACCGGGCATGACTTTTCCCATACAAAAGTTCACCGGGCATGACTTTCCCAATACAAAAGTTCACCGGGCATGACTTTCCCAATACAAAAGTTCACCGGGCATGACTTTTCCAATAGAAAAGTTCACCGGAGATGACTTTCCCAATACAAAAGTTCACCGGGCATGACTTTCCCAATACAAACGTTCACCGGGCATGACTTTTCCAATACAAAAGTTCACCGGTCATGACTTTCCCAATACAAAAGTTCACCGGGCATGACTTTCCCAATACAAAAGTTCACCTGGCATGACTTTCCCAATACAAAAGTTCACCGGAGATGACTTTCCCAATACAAAAGTTCACCGGGCATGACTTTCCCAATACAAAAGTTCACCGGGCATGACTTTCCCAATACAAAAGTTCACCGGAGATGACTTTCCCAATACAAAAGTTCACCTGGCATGACTTTCCCAATACAAAAGTTCACCGGAGATGACTTTCCCAATACAAAAGTTCACCGGGCATGACTTTCCCAATACAAAAGTTCACCGGGCATGACTTTCCCAATACAAAAGTTCACCGGAGATGACTTTCCCAATACAAAAGTTCACCGGGCATGACTTTCCCAATACAAAAGTTCACCGGGCATGACTTTCTCAATACAAAAGTTCACCGGGCATGACTTCCCAATACAAAAGTTCACCGGAGATGACTTTCCCAATTCAAAAGTTCACCGGAGATGACTTTCCCAATACAAAAGTTCTCCGGGCATGACTTTCCCAATACAAAAGTTCACCCGGCATGACTCTCCCAATACAAAAGTTCACCGGGCATGACTTTCCCAATACAAAAGTTCACCGGAGATGACTTTCCCAATACAAAAGTTCACCGGGCATGACTTTCCCAATACAAAAGTTCACCGGGCATGACTTTCCCAATACAAAAGTTCACCGGGCATGACTTTCCCAATACAAAAGTTCACCGGAGATGACTTTCCCAATACAAAAGTTCACCGGAGATGACTTTCCCAATACCAAAGTTAACCGGAGATGACTTTCCCAATACAAAAGTTCACCGGGCATGACTTTCCCAATACAAAAGTTCACCGGGCATGACTTTCCCAATACAAAAGTTCACCGGAGATGACTTTCCCAATACAAAAGTTCACCGGAGATGACTTTCCCAATACCAAAGTTCACCGGAGATGATTTTCCCAATACAAAAGTTCACCGGGCATGACTTTCCCAATACAAAAGTTCACCGGGCATGACTTTCCCAATACAAAAGTTCACCGGGCATGACTTTCCCAATACAAAAGTTCACCGGGCATGACTTTCCCAATACAAAAGTTCACCGGAGATGACTTTCCCTATACAAAAGTTCACCGGAGATAACTTTCCCAATACAAAAGTTCACCGGAGATGACTTTTCCCATAGAAAAGTTCACCGGAGATGACTTTCCCAATACAAAAGTTCACCGGGCATGACTTTCCCAATACAAAAGTTCACCGGGCATGACTTTCCCAATACAAAAGTTCACCGGGCATGACTTTCCCAATACAAAAGTTCACCGGAAATGACTTTTCCCATAGAAAAGTTCACCGGAGATGACTTTCCCAATACAAAAGTTCACCGGGCATGACTTTCCCAATACAAAAGTTCACCGGGCATGACTTTCCCAATACAAAAGTTCACCGGGCATGACTTTCCCAATACAAAAGTTCACCGGAGATGACTTTCCCAATACAAAAGTTCACCGGGCATGACTTTCCCAATACAAAAGTTCACCGGAGATGACTTTCCCAATACAAAAGTTCACCGGGCATGACTTTCCCAATACAAAAGTTCACCGGGCATGACTTTCCCAATACAAAAGTTCACCGGGCATGACTTTCCCAATACAAAAGTTCACCGGGCATGACTTTCCCAATACAAAAGTTCACCGGAGATGACTTTCCCAATACAAAAGTTCACCGGGCATGACTTTGCCAATACAAAAGTTCACCGGGCATGACTTTCCCAATACAAAAGTTCACCGGAGATGACTTTCCCAATACAAAAGTTCACCGGGCATGACTTTCCCAATACAAAAGTTCACCGGGCACGACTTTCCCAATACAAAAGTTCACCGGCCATGACTTTCCCAATACAAAAGTTCACCGGGCATGACTTTCCCAATACAAAAGTTCACCGGGCATGATTTTCCCAATACAAAAGTTCACCGGGCATGACTTTCCCAATACAAAAGTTCATCGGAGATGACTTTCCCAATACAAAAGTTCACCGGAGATGACTTTCCCAATACAAAAGTTCACCGGGCATGACTTTCCCAATACAAAAGTTCACCGGGCATGACCTTCCCAATACAAAAGTTCACCGGGCATGACTTTCCCAATACAAAAGTTCACCAGAGATGACTTTCCCAATACAAAATTTCACCGGGCATGACTTTCCCAATACAAAAGTTCACCGGGCATGACTTTCCCAATACAAAAGTTCACCGGGCATGACTTTCCCAATACAAAAGTTCACCGGAGATGACTTTCCCAATACAAAAGTTCACCGGAGATGACTTTCCCAATACAAAAGTCCACCGGGCATGACTTTCCCAATACAAAAGTTCACCGGGCATGACTTTCCCAATACAAAAGTTCACCGGGCATGACTTTCCCAATACAAAAGTTCACCGGGCATGACTTTCCTAATACAAAAGTTCACCGGAGATGACTTTCCCAATACAAAAGTTCACCGGAGATGACTTTCCCAATACAAAAGTTCACCGGGCATGACTTTCCCAATACAAAAGTTTACCGGGCATGACTTTCCCAATACAAAAGTTCACCGGGCATGACTTTCCAAATACAAAAGTTCACCGGGCATGACTTTCCCAATACAAAAGTTCACCGGGCATGACTTTCCCAATAAAAAGTTCACCGGAGATGACTTTCCCAATACAAAAGTTCACCGGGCATGACTTTCCCAATACAAAAGTTCACCGGGCATGACTTTCCCAATACAAAAGTTCACCGGGCATGACTTTCCCAATACAAAAGTTCACCGGGCATGACTTTCCCAATACAAAAGTTCACCGGGCATGACTTTCCCAATACAAAAGTTCACCGAGCATGACTTTCCCAATACAAAAGTTCACCGGGCATGATTTTCCCAATACAAAAGTTCACCGGGCATGACTTTCCCAATACAAAAGTTCACCGGGCATGACTTTCCCAATACAAAAGTTCACCGGGCACGACTTTCCCAATACAAAAGTTCACCGGAGATGACCTTCCCAATACAAAAGTTCACCGGAGATGACTTTCCCAATACAAAAGTTCACCGGGCATGACTTTCCCAATACAAAAGTTCACCGGAGATGACTTTCCCAATACAAAAGTTCACCGGGCTTGACTTTCCCAATACAAAAGTTCACCGGAGATGACTTTCCCAATACAAAAGTTCACCGGGCATGACTTTCCCAATACAAAAGTTCACCGGAGATGACTTTCCCAATACAAAAGTTCACCGGGCATGACTTTCCCAACACAAAAGTTCACCGGGCATGACTTTCCCAATACAAAAGTTCACCGGGCATGACTTTTCCAATACAAAAGTTCACCGGGCATGACTTTCCCAATACAAAAGTTCACCGCGCATGATTTTCCCAATACAAAAGTTCACCGCAGATGACTTTCCCAATACAAAAGTTCACCGGGCAGGACTTTCCCAATACAAAAGTTCACCGGGCATGACTTTCCCAATACAAAAGTTCACCGGGTACGACTTTCCCAATACAAAAGTTCACCGGGCATGACTTTCCCAATACAAAAGTTCACCGGCCATGATTTTCCCAATACAAAAGTTCACCGGGCATGACTTTCCCAATACAAAAGTTCACCGGGCATGACTTTCCCAATACAAAAGTTCACCGGGCATGACTTTCCCAATACAAAAGTTCACCGGGCATGACTTTCCCAATACAAAAGTTCACCGGGCATGACTTTCCCAATACAAAAGTTCACCGGGCATGATTTTCCCAATACAAAAGTTCACCGGAGATGACTTTTCCAATACAAAAGTTCACCGGAGATGACTTTCCCAATACAAAAGTTCACCGGGCATGACTTTCCCAATACAAAAGTTCACCGGGCATGACTTTCCCAATACAAAAGTTCACCGGGCATGACTTTCCCAATACAAAAGTTCACCGGGCATGACTTTCCCAATACAAAAGTTCACCGGAGATGACTTTCCCAATACAAAAGTTCACCGGGCATGACTTTCCCAATACAAAAGTTCACCGGAGATGACTTTCCCAATACAAAAGTTCACCGGGCATGACTTTCCCAATACAAAAGTTCACCGGAGATGACTTTCCCAATACAAAAGTTCACCGGGCATGACTTTCCCAATACAAAAGTTCACCGGAGATGATTTTCCCAATACAAAAGTTCACCGGCCATGACTTTCCCAATACAAATTTCACCGGGCATGACTTTCCCAATACAAAAGTTCACCAGACATGACTTTCCCAATACAAAAGTTCACCGGAAATGACTTTCCCAATACAAAAGTTCACCGGGCATGACTTTCCCAATACAAAAGTTCACCGGAGATGACTTTCCCATACAAAAGTTCACCGGGCATGACTTTCCCAATACAAAAGTTCACCGGAGATGACTTTCCCAATACAAAAGTTCACCGGAGAAGACTTTCCCAATACAAAAGTTCACCGGGCATGACTTTCCCAATACAAAAGTTCACCGGGCATGACTTTCCCAATACAAAAGTTCACCGGGCATGACTTTCCCAATACAAAAGTTCACCGGGCATGACTTTCCCAATACAAAAGTTCACCGGGCATGACTTTCCCAATACAAAAGTTCACCGGGCATGACTTTCCCAATACAAAAGTTCACCGGGCATGACTTTCCCAATACAAAAGTTCACCGGAGATGACTTTCCCAATACAAAAGTTTACCGGGCATGACTTTCCCAATACAAAAGTTCACCGGGCATGACTTTCCCAATACAAAAGTTCACCGGGCATGACTTTCCCAATACAAAAGTTCACCGGGCATGACTTTCCCAATACAAAAGTTCACCGGAGATGACTTTTCCCATAGAAAAGTTCACCGGAGATGACTTTCCCAATACAAAAGTTCACCGGGCATGACTTTCCCAATACAAAAGTTCACCGGGCATGACTTTCCCAATACAAAAGTTCACCGGGCATGACTTTCCCAATACCAAAGTTCACCGGAGAAGACTTTCCCAATACAAAAGTTCACCGGAGATGACTTTCCCAATACAAAAGTTCACCGGAGATGACTTTCCCAATACAAAAGTTCACCGGGCATGACTTTCCCAATACAAAAGTTCACCGGAGATGACTTTCCCAATACAAAAGTTCACCGGAGATGACTTTTCCCATAGAAAAGTTCACCGGAGATGACTTTCCCAATACAAAAGTTCAGCGGGCATGACTTTCCCAATACAAAAGTTCACCGGGCATGACTTTCCCAATACAAAAGTTCACCGGGCATGACTTTCCCAATACAAAAGTTCATCGGGCATGACTTTCCCAATACAAAAGTTCACCGGGCATGACTTTCCCAATACAAAAGTTAACCGGGCATGACTTTCCCAATACAAAAGTTCACCGGGCATGACTTTCCCAATACAAAAGTTCACCGGGCATGACTTTCCCAATACAAAAGTTCACCGGGCATGACTTTCCCAATACAAAAGTTCACCGGAGATGACTTTCCCAATACAAAAGTTCACCGGGCATGGCTTTCCCAATACAAAAGTTCACCGGGCATGACTTTCCCAATACAAAAGTTCACCGGAGTTGACTTTCCCAATACAAAAGTTCACCGGGCATGACTTTCCCAATACAAAAGTTCACCGGAGACGACTTTCCCAATACAAAAGTTCACCGGGCATGACTTTCCCAATACAAAAGTTCACCGGGCATGACTTTCCCAATACAAAAGTTCACCGGAGATGACTTTCCCAATACAAAAGTTCACCGGGCATGACTTTCCCAATACAAAAGTTCACCGGGCATGACTTTCCCAATACAAAAGTTCACCGGGCACGACTTTCCCAATACAAAAGTTCACCGGAGATGACTTTCCCAATACAAAAGTTCACCGGGCATGACTTTCCCAATACAAAAGTTCACCGGGCATGACTTTCCCAATACAAAAGTTCACCGGGCATGACTTTCACAATACAAAAGTTCACCGGAGATGACTTTTCCCATAGAAAAGTTCACCGGAGACGACTTTCCCAATACAAAAGTTCACCGGGCATGACTTTCCCAATACAAAAGTTCACCGGGCATGACTTTCCCAATACAAAAGTTCACCGGAGATGACTTTCCCAATACAAAAGTTCACCGGGCATGACTTTCCCAATACAAAAGTTCACCGGAGATGACTTTCCCAATACAAAAGTTCACCGGAGATGACTTTCCCAATACAAAAGTTCACCGGGCATGACTTTCCCAATACAAAAGTTCACCGGGCATGACTTTCCCAATACAAAAGTTCACCGGGCACGACTTTCCCAATACAAAAGTTCACCGGAGATTACTTTCCCAATACAAAAGTTCACCGGGCATGACTTTCCCAATACAAAAGTTCACCGGAGATGACTTTCCCAATACAAAAGTTCACCGGGCATGACTTTCCCAATACAAAAGTTCACCGGAGATGACTTTCCCAATACAAAAGTTCACCGGGCATGACTTTCCCAATACAAAAGTTCACCGGGCATGACTTTCCCAATACAAAAGTTCACCGGGCATGACTTTCCCAATACAAAAGTTCACCGGGCATGACTTTCCCAATACAAAAGTTCACCGGAGATGACTTTCCCAATACAAAAGTTCACCGGGCATGACTTTCCCAATACAAAACTTCACCGGGCATGACTTTCCCAATACAAAAGTTCACCGGGCATGACTTTCCCAATACAAAACTTCACCGGGCATGACTTTCCCAATACAAAAGTTCACCGGGCATGACTTTCCCAATACAAAAGTTCACCGGGCATGACTTTCCCAATACAAAAGTTCACCGGGCATGACTTTCCCAATACAAAAGTTCACCGGGCATGACTTTCCCAATACAAAAGTTCACCGGGCATGACTTTCCCAATACAAAAGTTCACCGGAGATGACTTTCCCAATACAAAAGTTCACCGGGCATGACTTTCCCAATACAAAAGTTCACCGGGCATGACTTTCCCAATACAAAAGTTCACCGGGCATGACTTTCCCAATACAAAAGTTCACCGGAGATGACTTTTCCCATAGAAAAGTTCACCGGAGATGACTTTCCCAATACAAAAGTTCACCGGGCATGACTTTCCCAATACAAAAGTTCACCGGAGATGACTTTCCCAATACAAAAGTTCACCGGAGATGACTTTCCCAATACAAAAGTTCACCGGGCATGACCTTCCCAATACAAAAGTTCACCGGGCATGACTTTCCCAATACAAAAGTTCACCGGGCATGACTTTCCCAATACAAAAGTTCACCGGAGATGACTTTCCCAATACAAAAGTTCACCGGGCATGACTTTCCCAATACAAAAGTTCACCGGGCATGACTTTCCCAATACAAAAGTTCACCGGAGATGACTTTCCCAATACAAAAGTTCACCGGAGATGACTTTCCCAATACAAAAGTTCACCGGGCATGACTTTCCCAATACAAAAGTTCACCGGGCATGACTTTCCCAATACAAAAGTTCACCGGGCACGACTTTCCCAATACAAAAGTTCACCGGAGATTACTTTCCCAATACAAAAGTTCACCGGGCATGACTTTCCCAATACAAAAGTTCACCGGAGATGACTTTCCCAATACAAAAGTTCACCGGGCATGACTTTCCCAATACAAAAGTTCACCGGAGATGACTTTCCCAATACAAAAGTTCACCGGGCATGACTTTCCCAATACAAAAGTTCACCGGGCATGACTTTCTAAATACAAAAGTTCACCGGAGATGACTTTCCCAATACAAAAGTTCACCGGGCATGACTTTCCCAATACAAAAGTTCACCGGAGATGACTTTCCCAATACAAAAGTTCACCGGAGATGACTTTCCCAATACAAAAGTTCACCGGGCATGACTTTCCCAATACAAAAGTTCACCGGGCATGACTTTCCCAATACAAAAGTTCACCGGGCATGACTTTCCCAATACAAAAGTTCACCGGAGATGACTTTCCCAATACAAAAGTTCACCGGGCATGGCTTTCCCAATACAAAAGTTCACCGGGCATGACTTTCCCAATACAAAAGTTCACCGGAGTTGACTTTCCCAATACAAAAGTTCACCGGGCATGACTTTCCCAATACAAAAGTTCACCGGAGATGACTTTCCCAATACAAAAGTTCACCGGGCATGACTTTCCCAATACAAAAGTTCACCGGAGATGACTTTCTAAATACAAAAGTTCACCGGAGATGACTTTCCCAATACAAAAGTTCACCGGGCATGACTTTCCCAATACAAAAGTTCACCGGGCATGACTTTCCCAATACAAAAGTTTACCGGGCATGACTTTCCCAATACAAAAGTTCACCGGAGATGACTTTTCCCATAGAAAAGTTCACCGGAGATGACTTTCCCAATACAAAAGTTCACCGGGCATGACTTTCCCAATACAAAAGTTCACCGGAGATGACTTTCCCAATACAAAAGTTCACCGGAGATGACTTTCCCAATACAAAAGTTCACCGGGCATGACCTTCCCAATACAAAAGTTCACCGGGCATGACTTTCCCAATACAAAAGTTCACCGGGCATGACTTTCCCAATACAAAAGTTCACCGGAGATGACTTTCCCAATACAAAAGTTCACCGGGCATGACTTTCCCAATACAAAAGTTCACCGGGCATGACTTTCCCAATACAAAAGTTCACCGGAGATGACTTTCCCAATACAAAAGTTCACCGGAGATGACTTTCCCAATACAAAAGTTCACCGGGCATGACTTTCCCAATACAAAAGTTCACCGGGCATGACTTTCCCAATACAAAAGTTCACCGGGCACGACTTTCCCAATACAAAAGTTCACCGGAGATTACTTTCCCAATACAAAAGTTCACCGGGCATGACTTTCCCAATACAAAAGTTCACCGGAGATGACTTTCCCAATACAAAAGTTCACCGGGCATGACTTTCCCAATACAAAAGTTCACCGGAGATGACTTTCCCAATACAAAAGTTCACCGGGCATGACTTTCCCAATACAAAAGTTCACCGGGCATGACTTTCCCAATACAAAAGTTCACCGGAGATGACTTTCCCAATACAAAAGTTCACCGGGCTTGACTTTCCCAATACAAAAGTTCACCGGGCATGACTTTCCCAATACAAAAGTTCACCGGGCATGACTTTCCCAATACAAAAGTTCACCGGGCATGACTTTCCCAATACAAAAGTTCACCGGAGATGACTTTCCCAATACAAAAGTTCACCGGGCATGACTTTCCCAATACAAAACTTCACCGGGCATGACTTTCCCAATACAAAAGTTCACCGGGCATGACTTTCCCAATACAAAACTTCACCGGGCATGACTTTCCCAATACAAAAGTTCACCGGGCATGACTTTCC
Organism: Musca autumnalis; assembly: GCF_047663935.1. Classification (NCBI taxonomy): domain Eukaryota; kingdom Metazoa; phylum Arthropoda; class Insecta; order Diptera; family Muscidae; genus Musca; species Musca autumnalis. The sequence goes on from NW_027411956.1 coordinate 48,724, forward strand.
CAATACAAAAGTTCACCGGGCATGACTTTCCCAATACAAAAGTTCACCGGGCATGACTTTCCCAATACAAAAGTTCACCGGGCATGACTTTCCCAATACAAAAGTTCACCGGGCATGACTCTCCCAATACAAAAGTTCACCGGAGATGACTTTCCCAATACAAAAGTTCACCGGGCATGACTTTCCCAATACAAAAGTTCACCGGGCATGACTTTCCCAATACAAAAGTTCACCGGGCATGACTTTCCCAATACAAAAGTTCACCGGGCATGACTTTCCCAATACAAAAGTTCACCGGAGATGACTTTTCCCATAGAAAAGTTCACCGGAGATGACTTTCCCAATACAAAAGTTCACCGGGCATGACTTTCCCAATACAAAAGTTCACCGGAGATGACTTTCCCAATACAAAAGTTCACCGGAGATGACTTTCCCAATACAAAAGTTCACCGGGCATGACCTTCCCAATACAAAAGTTCACCGGGCATGACTTTCCCAATACAAAAGTTCACCGGGCATGACTTTCCCAATACAAAAGTTCACCGGAGATGACTTTCCCAATACAAAAGTTCACCGGGCATGACTTTCCCAATACAAAAGTTCACCGGGCATGACTTTCCCAATACAAAAGTTCACCGGGCATGACTTTCCCAATACAAAAGTTCACCGGAGATGACTTTCCCAATACAAAAGTTCACCAAGCATGACTTTCCCAATACCAAAGTTCACCGGAGATGACTTTCCCAATACAAAAGTTCACCGGAGATGACTTTCCCAATACAAAAGTTCACCGGAGATGACTTTCCCAATACAAAAGTTCACCGGGCATGACTTTCCCAATACAAAAGTTCACCGGAGATGACTTTCCCAATACAAAAGTTCACCGGAGATGACTTTTCCCATAGAAAAGTTCACCGGAGATGACTTTCCCAATACAAAAGTTCAGCGGGCATGACTTTCCCAATACAAAAGTTCACCGGGCATGACTTTCCCAATACAAAAGTTCACCGGGCATGACTTTCCCAATACAAAAGTTCACCGGGCATGACTTTCCCAATACAAAAGTTCATCGGGCATGACTTTCCCAATACAAAAGTTCACCGGGCATGACTTTCCCAATACCAAAGTTCACCGGAGATTACTTTCCCAATACAAAAGTTCACCGGGCATGACTTTCCCAATACAAAAGTTCACCGGAGATGACTTTTCCCATAGAAAAGTTCACCGGAGATGACTTTCCCAATACAAAAGTTCACCGGGCATGACTTTCCCAATACAAAAGTTCACCGGAGATGACTTTCCCAATACAAAAGTTCACCGGAGATGACTTTCCCAATACAAAAGTTCACCGGGCATGACCTTCCCAATACAAAAGTTCACCGGGCATGACTTTCCCAATACAAAAGTTCACCGGGCATGACTTTCCCAATACAAAAGTTCACCGGAGATGACTTTCCCAATACAAAAGTTCACCGGGCATGACTTTCCCAATACAAAAGTTCACCGGGCATGACTTTCCCAATACAAAAGTTCACCGGGCATGACTTTCCCAATACAAAAGTTCACCGGAGATGACTTTCCCAATACAAAAGTTCACCAAGCATGACTTTCCCAATACCAAAGTTCACCGGAGATGACTTTCCCAATACAAAAGTTCACCGGAGATGACTTTCCCAATACAAAAGTTCACCGGAGATGACTTTCCCAATACAAAAGTTCACCGGGCATGACTTTCCCAATACAAAAGTTCACCGGAGATGACTTTCCCAATACAAAAGTTCACCGGAGATGACTTTTCCCATAGAAAAGTTCACCGGAGATAACTTTCCCAATACAAAAGTTCAGCGGGCATGACTTTCCCAATACAAAAGTTCACCGGGCATGACTTTCCCAATACAAAAGTTCACCGGGCATGACTTTCCCAATACAAAAGTTCACCGGGCATGACTTTCCCAATACAAAAGTTCATCGGGCATGACTTTCCCAATACAAAAGTTCACCGGGCATGACTTTCCCAATACCAAAGTTCACCGGAGATTACTTTCCCAATACAAAAGTTCACCGGGCATGACTTTCCCAATACAAAAGTTCACCGGAGATGAGTTTCCCAATACAAAAGTTCACCGGGCATGACTTTCCCAATACAAAAGTTCACCGGAGATGACTTTCCCAATACAAAAGTTCACCGGAGATAACTTTTCCCATAGAAAAGTTCACCGGAGATGACTTTCCCAATACAAAAGTTCACCGGGCATGACTTTCCCAATACAAAAGTTCACCGGGCATGACTTTCCCAATACAAAAGTTCACCGGGCATGACTTTCCCAATACCAAAGTTCACCGGAGATGACTTTCCCAATACAAAAGTTCACCGGAGATGACTTTCCCAATACGAAAGTTCACCGGGCATGACTTTCCCAATACAAAAGTTCACCGGGCATGACTTTCCCAATACAAAAGTTCACCGGAGATGACTTTCCCAATACAAAAGTTCACCGGGCATGACTTTCCCAATACAAACGTTCACCGGGCATGACTTTCCCAATACAAAAGTTCACCGGAGATGACTTTCCCAATACAAAAGTTCACCGGGCATGACTTTCCCAAAGTTCACCGGAGATGACTTTCCCAATACAAAAGTTTACCGGGCATGATTTCCCAATACAAAAGTTCACCGGGCATGACTTTCCCAATACAAAAGTTCACCGGGCATGACTTTCCCAATACAAAAGTTAACCGGGCATGACTTTCCCAATACAAAAGTTCACCGGGCATGACTTTCCCAATACAAAAGTTCACCGGGCATGACTTTCCCAATACAAAAGTTCACCGGGCATGACTTTCCCAATACAAAAGTTCACCGGGCATGACTTTCCCAATACAAAAGTTCACCGGGCATGACTTTCCCAATACAAAAGTTCACCGGGCATGACTTTCCCAATACAAAAGTTCACCGGGCATGACTTTCCCAATACAAAAGTTCACCGGGCATGACTTTCCCAATACAAAAGTTCACCGGGCATGACTTTCCCAATACAAAAGTTCACCGGGCATGACTTTCCCAATACAAAAGTTCACCGGGCATGACTTTCCCAATACAAAAGTTCACCGGGCATGACTTTCCCAATACAAACGTTCACCGGGCATGACTTTCCCAATACAAAAGTTCACCGGAGATGACTTTCCCAATACAAAAGTTCACCGGGCATGACTTTCCCAATACAAAAGTTCACCGGGCATGACTTTCCCAATACAAAAGTTCACCGGGCATGACTTTCCCAATACAAAAGTTCACCGGGCATGACTTTCCCAATACAAAAGTTCAACGGGGATGACTTTCCCAATACAAAAGTTCACCGGGCATGACTTTCCCAATACAAAAGTTCACCGGGCATGACTTTCCCAATACAAAAGTTCACCGGGCATGACTTTCCCAATACAAAAGTTCACCGGGCATGACTTTCCCAATACAAAAGTTCACCGGAGATGACTTTCCCAATGCAAAAGTTCACCGGGCATGACTTTCCCAATACAAAAGTTCACCGGGCATGACTTTCCCAATACAAAAGTTCACCGGGCATGACTTTCCCAATACAAAAGTTCACCGGAGATGACTTTCCCAATACAAAAGTTCACCGGGCATGACTTTCCCAATACAAAAGTTCACCGGGCATGACTTTCCCAATACAAAAGTTCACCGGGCATGACTTTCCCAATACAAAAGTTCACCGGGCATGACTTTCCCAATACAAAAGTTCACCGGGCATGACTTTCCCAATACAAAAGTTCACCGGGCATGACTTTCCCAATACAAAAGTTCACCGGGCATGACTTTCCCAATACAAAAGTTCCACGGGCATGACTTTCCCAATACAAAAGTTCACCGGGCATGACTTTCCCAATACAAAAGTTCACCGGGCATGACTTTCCCAATACAAAAGTTCACCGGGCATGACTTTCCCAATACAAAAGTTCACCGGGCATGACTTTCCCAATACAAAAGTTCACCGGGCATGACTTTCCCAATACAAAAGTTCACCGGGCATGACTTTCCCAATACAAAAGTTCACCGGACATGACTTTCCCAATACAAAAGTTCACCGGACATGACTTTCCCAATACAAAAGTTCACCGGGCATGACTTTCCCAATACAAAAGTTCACCGGGCATGACTTTCCCAATACAAAAGTTCACCGGGCATGACTTTCCCAATACAAAAGTTCACCGGGCATGACTTTCCCAATACAAAAGTTCACCGGGCATGACTTTCCCAATACAAAAGTTCACCGGAGATGACTTTCTCAATACAAAAGTTCACCGGGCATGACTTTCCCAATACAAAAGTTCACCGGGCATGACTTTCCCAATACAAAAGTTCACCGGGCATGACTTTCCCAATACAAAAGTTCACCGGGCATGACTTTCCCAATACAAAAGTTCACCGGGCATGACTTTCCCAATACAAAAGTTCACCGGGCATGACTTTCCCAATTCAAAAGTTCACCGGAGATGACTTTCCCAATACAAAAGTTCACCGGGCATGACTTTCCCAATACAAAAGTTCACCGGGCATGACTTTCCCAATACAAAAGTTCACCGGGCATTACTTTCCCAATACAAAAGTTCACCGGGCATGACTTTCCCAATACAAAAGTTCACCGGGCATGACTTTCCCAATACAAAAGTTCACCGGAGATGACTTTCCCATAGAAAAGTTCACCGGAGATGACTTTCCCAATACAAAAGTTCACCGGGCATGACTTTCCCAATACAAAAGTTCACCGGGCATGACTTTCCCAATACAAAAGTTCACCGGAGATGACTTTCCCAATACAAAAGTTCACCGGGCATGACTTTCCCAATACAAAAGTTCACCGGGCATGACTTTCCCAATACAAAAGTTCACCGGAGATGACTTTCCCAATACAAAAGTTCACCGGGCATGACTTTCCCAATACAAAAGTTCACCGGGCATGACTTTCCCAATACAAAGGTTCACCGGGCATGACTTTCCCAATACAAAAGTTCACCGGAGATGACTTTCCCAATACAAAAGTTCACCGGGCATGACTTTCCCAATACAAAAGTTCACCGGGCATGACTTTCCCAATACAAAAGTTCACCGGGCATGACTTTCCCAATACAAAAGTTCACCGGGCATGACTTTCCCAATACCAAAGTTCACCGGAGATGACTTTCCCAATACAAAAGTTCACCGGAGATGACTTTCCCAATACAAAAGTTCACCGGGCATGACTTTCCCAATACAAAAGTTCACCGGGCATGACTTTCCCAATACAAAAGTTCACCGGAGATGACTTTCCCAATACAAAAGTTCACCGGGCATGACTTTCCCAATACAAAAGTTCACCGGGCATGACTTTCCCAATACAAAAGTTCACCGGGCATGACTTTCCCAATACAAAAGTTCACCGGGCATGACTTTCCCAATACAAAAGTTCACCGGGCATGACTTTCCCAATACAAAAGTTCACCGGGCATGACTTTCCCAATACCAAGGTTCACCGGAGATGACTTTCCCAATACAAAAGTTCACCGGAGATGACTTTCCCAATACAAAAGTTCACCGGGCATGACTTTCCCAATACAAAAGTTCACCGGGCATGACTTTCCCAATACAAAAGTTCACCGGAGATGACTTTCCCAATACAAAAGTTCACCGGGCATGACTTTCCCAATACAAAAGTTCACCGGGCATGACTTTCCCAATACAAAAGTTCACCGGGCATGACTTTCTCAATACAAAAGTTCACCGGAGATGACTTTCCCAATACAAAAGTTTACCGGGCATGACTTTCCCAATACAAAAGTTCACCGGGCATGACTTTCCCAATACAAAAGTTCAACGGACATGACTTTCCCAATACAAAAGTTCACCGGGCATGACTTTCCCAATACAAAAGTTCACCGGGCATGACTTTCCCAATACAAAAGTTTACCGGGCATGACTTTCCCAATACAAAAGTTCACCGGGCATGACTTTCCCAATACAAAAGTTCACCGGGCATGACTTTCCCAATACAAAAGTTCACCGGGCATGACTTTCCCAATACAAAAGTTCACCGGGCATGACTTTCCCAATACAAAAGTTCACCGGGCATGACTTTCCCAATACAAAAGTTCACCGGGCATGACTTTCCCAATACAAAAGTTCACCGGGCATGACTTTCCCAATACAAAAGTTCACCGGGCATGACTTTCCCAATACAAAAGTTCAACGGACATGACTTTCCCAATACAAAAGTTCACCGGACATGACTTTCCCAATACAAAAGTTCACCGGGCATGACTTTCCCAATACAAAAGTTCACCGGGCATGACTTTCCCAATACAAAAGTTCACCGGACATGACTTTCCCAATACAAAAGTTCACCGGGCATGACTTTCCCAATACAAAAGTTCACCGGGCATGACTTTCCCAATACAAAAGTTCACCGGAGATGACTTTCCCAATACAAAAGTTCACCGGGCATGACTTTCCCAATACAAAAGTTCACCGGGCATGACTTTCCCAATACAAAAGTTCAACGGGCATGACTTTCCCAATACAAAAGTTCACCGGAGATGACTTTCCCAATACAAAAGTTCACCGGGCATGACTTTCCCAATACAAAAGTTCACCGGGCATGACTTTCCCAATACAAAAGTTCACCGGGCATGACTTTCCCAATACAAAAGTTCACCGGGCATGACTTTCCCAATACAAAAGTTCACCGGGCATGACTTTCCCAATACAAAAGTTCACCGGGGATGACTTTCCCATAGAAAAGTTCACCGGAGATGACTTTCCCAATACAAAAGTTCACCGGGCATGACTTTCCCAATACAAAAGTTCACCGGGCATGACTTTCCCAATACAAAAGTTCACCGGAGATGACTTTCCCAATACAAAAGTTCACCGGGCATGACTTTCCCAATACAAAAGTTCACCGGGCATGACTTTCCCAATACAAAAGTTCACCGGAGATGACTTTCCCAATACAAAAGTTCACCGGGCATGACTTTCCCAATACAAAAGTTCACCGGGCATGACTTTCCCAATACAAAAGTTCACCGGGCATGACTTTCCCAATACAAAAGTTCACCGGAGATGACTTTCCCAATACAAAAGTTCAGCGGGCATGACTTTCCCAATACAAAAGTTCACCGGGCATGACTTTCCCAATACAAAAGTTCACCGGGCATGACTTTCCCAATACAAAAGTTCACCGGAGATGACTTTCCCAATACAAAAGTTCACCGGGCATGACTTTCCCAATACAAAAGTTCACCGGGCATGACTTTCCCTATACAAAGGTTCAGCGGGCACGACTTTCCCAATACAAAAGTTCACCGGAGATGACTTTCCCAATACAAAAGTTCACCGGGCATGACTTTCCCAATACAAAAGTTCACCGGCCATGACTTTCCCAATACAAAAGTTCACCGGAGATGACTTTTCCCATAGAAAAGTTCACCGGAGATGAATTTCCCAATACAAAAGTTCACCGGGCATGACTTTCCCAATACAAAAGTTCACCGGGCATGACTTTCCCAATACAAAAGTTCACCGGGCACGACTTTACCAATACAAAAGTTCACCGGAGATGACTTTCCCAATACAAAAGTTCACCGGGCATGACTTTCCCAATACAAAAGTTCACTGGGCATGACTTTCCCAATACAAAAGTTCACCGGGCACGACTTTCCCAATACAAAAGTTCACTGGAGATGACTTTCCCAATACAAAAGTTCACCGGACATGACTTTCCCAATACAAAAGTTCACCGGAGATGACTTTCCCAATACAAAAGTTCACCGGGCATGACTTTCCCAAAACAAAAGTTCACCGGGCATGACTTTCCCAATACAAAAGTTCACCGGAGATGACTTTCCCAATACAAAAGTTCACCGGGCATGACTTTCCCAGTACAAAAGTTCAGCGGGCATGACTTTCCCAATACAAAAGTTCACCGGGCACGACTTTCCCAATACAAAAGTTCACCGGAGATGACTTTCCCAATACAAAAGTTCACCGGGCATGACTTTCCCAATACAAAAGTTCACCGGGCATGACTTTCCCAATACAAAAGTTCACCGGAGATGACTTTCCCGATACAAAAGTTCACCGGGCATGACTTTCCCAATACAAAAGTTCACCGGGCATGACTTTCCCAATACAAAAGTTCACCGGGCATGACTTTCCCAATACAAAAGTTCACCGGGCATGACTTTCCCAATACAAAAGTTCACCGGGCATGACTTTCCCAATACAAAAGTTCACCGGGCATGACTTTCCCAATACAAAAGTTCACCGGAGATGACTTTCCCAATACAAAAGTTCACCGGGCATGACTTTCCCAATACAAAAGTTCACCGGAGATGACTTTTCCCATAGAAAAGTTCACCGGAGATGACTTTCCCAATACAAAAGTTCACCGGGCATGACTTTCCCAATACAAAAGTTCACCGGGCACGACTTTCCCACTACAAAAGTTCACCGGAGATGACTTTCCCAATACAAAAGTTCACCGGGCATGACTTTCCCAATACAAAAGTTCACCGGGCATGACTTTCCCAATACAAAAGTTCACCGGGCATGACTTTCCCAATACAAAAGTTCACCGGGAATGACTTTCCCAATACAAAAGTTCACCGGGCATGACTTTCCTAATACAAAAGTTCACCGGGCATGACTTTCCCAATACAAAAGTTCACCGGACATGACTTTCCCAATACAAAAGTTCACCGGGCATGACTTTCCCAATACAAAAGTTCACCGGGCATGACTTTCCCAATACAAAAGTTCACCGGAGATGACTTTCCCAATACAAAAGTTCACCGGGCATGACTTTCCCAATACAAAAGTTCACCGGGCATGACTTTCCCAATACAAAAGTTCACCGGGCATGACTTTCCCAATACAAAAGTTCACCGGAGATGACTTTCCCAATACAAAAGTTCACCGGGCATGACTTTCCCAATACAAAAGTTCACCGGGCATGACTTTCCCAATACAAAAGTTCACCGGGCATGACTTTCCCAATACAAAAGTTCACCGGGCATGACTTTCCCAATACAAAAGTTCACCGGAGATGACTTTCCCAATACAAAAGTTCACCGGAGATGACTTTCCCAATACAAAAGTTCACCGAGCATGACTTTCCAATACAAAAGTTCACCGGGCATGACTTTCCCAATACAAAAGTTCACCGGGCATGACTTTCCCAATACAAACGTTCACCGGGCATGACTTTCCCAATACAAAAGTTCACCGGGCATGACTTTCCCAATACAAAAGTTCACCGGGCATGACTTTCCCAATACAAAAGTTCACCGGGCACGACTTTCCCAATACAAAAGTTCACCGGAGATGACTTTCCCAATACAAAAGTTCACCGGGCATGACTTTCCCAATACAAAAGTTCACCGGGCATGACTTTCCAATACAAAAGTTCACCGGGCATGACTTTCCAATACAAAAGTTCACCGGGCATGACTTTCCCAATACAAAAGTTCACCGGGCATGACTTTCCCAATACAAAAGTTCACCGGGCATGACTTTCCCAATACAAAAGTTCACCGGGCATGACTTTCCCAATACAAAAGTTCACCGGGCATGACTTTCCCAATACAAAAGTTCACCGGGCATGACTTTCCCAATACAAAAGTTCACCGGAGATGACTTTCCCAATACAAAAGTTCACCGGAGATGACTTTCCCAATACAAAAGTTCACCGAGCATGACTTTCCAATACAAAAAGTTCACCGGGCATGACTTTCCCAATACAAAAGTTCACCGGGCACGACTTTCCCAATACAAAAGTTCACCGGAGATGACTTTCCCAATACAAAAGTTCACCGGGCATGACTTTCCCAATACAAAAGTTCACCGGAGATGACTTTCCCAATACAAAAGTTCACCGGGCATGACTTTCCCAATACAAAAGTTCACCGGAGATGACTTCCCAATACAAAAGTTCACCGGGCATGACTTTCCCAATACAAAAGTTCACCGGGCACGACTTTCCCAATACAAAAGTTCACCGGAGATGACTTTCCCAATACAAAAGTTCACCGGGCATGACTTTCCCAATACAAAAGTTCACCGGGCATGACTTTCCCAATACAAAAGTTCACCGGAGATGACTTTCCCAATACAAAAGTTCACCGGGCATGACTTTCCCAATACAAAAGTTCACCGGGCATGACTTTCCCAATACAAAAGTTCACCGGGCATGACTTTCCCAATACAAAAGTTCACCGGAGATGACTTTCCCAATACAAAAGTTCACCGGAGATGACTTTCCCAATACAAAAGTTCACCGAGCATGACTTTCCAATACAAAAGTTCACCGGGCATGACTTTCCCAATACAAAAGTTCACCGGGCATGACTTTCCCAATACAAAAGTTCACCGGGCATGACTTTCCCAATACAAAAGTTCACCGGGCATGACTTTCCCAATACAAAAGTTCACCGGGCATGACTTTCCCAATACAAAAGCTCACCGGGCACGACTTTCCCAATACAAAAGTTCACCGGAGATGACTTTCCCAATACAAAAGTTCACCGGGCATGACTTTCCCAATACAAAAGTTCACCGGGCATGACTTTCCAATACAAAAGTTCACCGGGCATGACTTTCCAATACAAAAGTTCACCGGGCATGACTTTCCCAATACAAAAGTTCACCGGGCATGACTTTCCCAATACAAAAGTTCACCGGGCATGACTTTCCCAATACAAAAGTTCACCGGGCATGACTTTCCCAATACAAAAGTTCACCGGGCATGACTTTCCCAATACAAAAGTTCACCGGGCATGACTTTCCCAATACAAAAGTTCACCGGAGATGACTTTTCCCATAGAAAAGTTCACCGGAGATGACTTTCCCAATACAAAAGTTCACCGGGCATGACTTTCCCAATACAAAAGTTCACCGGGCATGACTTTCCCAATACAAAAGTTCACCGGGCATGACTTTCAGAATACAAAAGTTCACCGGAGATGACTTTCCCAATACAAAAGTTCACCGGAGATGACTTTCCCAATACAAAAGTTCACCGGGCATGACTTTCCCAATACAAAAGTTCACCGGGCATGACTTTCCCAATACAAAAGTTCACCGGGCATGACTTTCCCAATACAAAAGTTCACCGGGCATGACTTTCCCAATACAAAAGTTCACCGGGCACGACTTTCCCAATACAAAAGTTCACCGGAGATGACTTTCCCAATACAAAAGTTCACCGGGCATGACTTTCCCAATACAAAAGTTCACCGGGCATGACTTTCCCAATACAAAAGTTCACCGGGCATGACTTTCCCAATACAAAAGTTCACCGGGCATGACTTTCCCAATACAAAAGTTCACCGGGCATGACTTTCCCAATACAAAAGTTCACCGGGCATGACTTTCCCAATACAAAAGTTCACCGGGCATGACTTTCCCAATACAAAAGTTCACCGGGCATGACTTTCCCAATACAAAAGTTCACCGGAGATGACTTTTCCCATAGAAAAGTTCACCGGAGATGACTTTCCCAATACAAAAGTTCACCGGGCATGACTTTCCCAATACAAAAGTTCACCGGGCATGACTTTCCCAATACAAAAGTTCACCGGGCATGACTTTCCCAATACAAAAGTTCACCGGAGATGACTTTCCCAATACAAAAGTTCACCGGGCATGACTTTCCCAATACAAAAGTTCACCGGGCATGACTTTCCCAATACAAAAGTTCACCGGGCACGACTTTCCTAATACAAAAGTTCACCGGAGATGACTTTCCCAATACAAAAGTTCACCGGGCATGACTTTTCCAATACAAAAGTTCACCGGAGATGACTTTCCCAATACAAAAGTTCACCGGGCATGACTTTCCCAATACAAAAGTTCACCGGGCATGACTTTCCCAATACAAAAGTTCACCGGGCATGACTTTCCCAATACAAAAGTTCACCGGAGATGTCTTTCCCAATACAAAAGTTCACCGGAGATGACTTTCCCAATACAAAAGTTCACCGGGCATGACTTTTCCAATACAAAAGTTCACCGGAGATGACTTTCCCAATACAAAAGTTCACCGGAGATGACTTTCCCAATACAAAAGTTCACCGGGCATGACTTTCCCAATACAAAAGTTCACTGGGCATGACTTTCCCAATACAAAAGTTCACCGGGCATGACTTTCCCAATACAAAAGTTCACCGGGCATGACTTTCCCAATACAAAAGTTCACCGGGCATGACTTTCCCAATACAAAAGTTCACCGGGCATGACTTTCCCAATACAAAAGTTCACCGGGCACGACTTTCCCAATACAAAAGTTCACCGGAGATGACTTTCCCAATACAAAAGTTCACCGGGCATGACTTTCCCAATACAAAAGTTCACCGGGCATGACTTTCCCAATACAAAAGTTCACCGGGCATGACTTTTCCAATACAAAAGTTCACCGGGCACGACTTTCCCAATACAAAAGTTCACCGGAGATGACTTTCCCAATACAAAAGTTCACCGGGCATGACTTTCCCAATACAAAAATTCACCGGGCATGACTTTCCCAATACAAAAGTTCACCGGAGATGACTTTCCCAATACAAAAGTTCACCGGGCATGACTTTCCCAATACAAAAGTTCACCGGGCATGACTTTCCTAATACAAAAGTTCACCGGAGATGACTTTCCCAATACAAAAGTTCACCGGGCATGACTTTCCCAATACAAAAGTTCACCGGGCATGACTTTCCCAATACAAAAGTTCACCGGGCATGACTTTCCCAATACAAAAGTTCACCGCAGATGACTTTCCCAATACAAAAGTTCACCGGGCATGACTTTCCCAATACAAAAGTTCACCGGGCATGACTTTCCCAATTCAAAAGTTCACCGGACATGACTTTCCCAATACAAAAGTTCACCGGAGATGACTTTCCCAATACAAAAGTTCACCGGGCATGATTTTCACAATACAAAAGTTCACCGGAGATGACTTTCCCAATACAAAAGTTCACCGGAGATGACTTTCCCAATACAAAAGTTCACCGGGCATGACTTTCCCAATACAAAAGTTCACCGGGCATGACTTTCCCAATACAAAAGTTCACCGGGCACGACTTTCCCAATACAAAAGTTCACCGGAGATGACTTTCCCAATACTAAAGTTCACCGGGCATGACTTTCCCAATACAAAAGTTCACCGGAGATGACTTTCCCAATACAAAAGTTCACCGGGCATGACTTTCCCAATACAAAAGTTCACCGGAGATGACTTTTCCAATACAAAAGTTCACCGGGCATGACTTTCCCAATACAAAAGTTCACCGGGCATGACTTTCCCAATACAAAAGTTCACCGGAGATGACTTTCCCAATACAAAAGTTCACCGGGCATGAATTTCCCAATACAAAAGTTCACCGGGCATGACTTTCCCAATACAAAAGTTCACCGGGCATGACTTTCCCAATACAAAAGTTCACCGGGCATGACTTTCCCAATACAAAAGTTCACCTGGCATGACTTTCCCAATACAAAAGTTCACCGGGCATGACTTTCCCAATACAAAAGTTCACCGGGCATGACTTTCCCAATACAAAAGTTCACCGGGCATGACTTTCCCAATACAAAAGTTCACCGGGCATGACTTTCCCAATACAAAAGTTCACCGGGCATGACTTTCCCAATACAAAAGTTCACCGGGCATGACTTTCCCAATACAAAAGTTCACCGGGCATGACTCTCCCAATACAAAAGTTCACCGGGCATGACTTTCCCAATACAAAAGTTCACCGGGCATGACTTTCCCAATACAAAAGTTCACCGGAGATGACTTTCCCAATACAAAAGTTCACCGGGCATGACTTTCCCAATACAAAAGTTCACCGGAGCTGACTTTCCCAATACAAAAGTTCACCGGGCATGACTTTCCCAATACAAAAGTTCACCGGAGACGACTTTCCCAATACAAAAGTTCACCGGGCATGACTTTCCCAATACAAAAGTTCACCGGGCATGACTTTCCCAATACAAAAGTTCACCGGAGATGACTTTCCCAATACAAAAGTTCACCGGGCATGACTTTCCCAATACAAAAGTTCACCGGGCATGACTTTCCCAATACAAAAGTTCACCGGGCATGACTTTCTAAATACAAAAGTTCACTGGAGATGACTTTCCCAATACAAAAGTTCACCGGGCATGACTTTCCCAATACAAAAGTTCACCGGAGATGACTTTCCCAATACAAAAGTTCACCGGAGATGACTTTCCCAATACAAAAGTTCACCGGGCATGACTTTCCCAATACAAAAGTTCACCGGGCATGACTTTCCCAATACAAAAGTTCACCGGAGATGACTTTTCCCATAGAAAAGTTCACCGGAGATGACTTTCCCAATACAAAAGTTCACCGGGCATGACTTTCCCAATACAAAAGTTCACCGGGCATGACTTTCCCAATACAAAAGTTCACCGGGCATGAATTTCCCAATACAAAAGTTCACCGGAGATGACTTTCCCAATACAAAAGTTCACCGGGCATGACTTTCCCAATACAAAAGTTCACCGGGCATGACTTTCCCAATACAAAAGTTCACCGGGCACGACTTTTCTAATACAAAAGTTCACCGGAGATGACTTTCCCAATACAAAAGTTCACCGGGCATGACTTTTCCAATACAAAAGTTCACCGGAGATGACTTTCCCAATACAAAAGTTCACCGGGCATGACTTTCCCAATACAAAAGTTCACCGGCATGACTTTCCCAATACAAAAAGTTCACCGGGCATGACTTTCCCAATACAAAAGTTCACCGGAGATGTCTTTCCCAATACAAAAGTTCACCGGAGATGACTTTCCCAATACAAAAGTTCACCGGGCATGACTTTTCCAATACAAAAGTTCACCGGAGATGACTTTCCCAATACAAAAGTTCACCGGAGATGACTTTCCCAATACAAAAGTTCACCGGGCATGACTTTCCCAATACAAAAGTTCACTGGGCATGACTTTCCCAATACAAAAGTTCACCGGGCATGACTTTCCCAATACAAAAGTTCACCGGGCATGACTTTCCCAATACAAAAGTTCACCGGGCATGACTTTCCCAATACAAAAGTTCACCGGGCATGACTTTCCCAATACAAAAGTTCACCGGCACGACTTTCCCAATACAAAAGTTCACCGGAGATGACTTTCCCAATACAAAAGTTCACCGGGCATGACTTTCCCAATACAAAAGTTCACCGGGCATGACTTTCCCAATACAAAAGTTCACCGGGCATGACTTTTCCAATACAAAAGTTCACCGGGCACGACTTTCCCAATACAAAAGTTCACCGGAGATGACTTTCCCAATACAAAAGTTCACCGGGCATGACTTTCCCAATACGAAAATTCACCGGGCATGACTTTCCCAATACAAAAGTTCACCGGAGATGACTTTCCCAATACAAAAGTTCACCGGGCATGACTTTCCCAATACAAAAGTTCACCGGGCATGACTTTCCTAATACAAAAGTTCACCGGAGATGACTTTCCCAATACAAAAGTTCACCGGGCATGACTTTCCCAATACAAAAGTTCACCGGGCATGACTTTCCCAATACAAAAGTTCACCGGGCATGACTTTCCCAATACAAAAGTTCACCGGGCATGACTTTCCCAATACAAAAGTTCACCGCAGATGACTTTCCCAAATACAAAAGTTCACCGGGCATGACTTTCCCAATACAAAAGTTCACCGGGCATGACTTTCCCAATTCAAAAGTTCACCGGGCATGACTTTCCCAATACAAAAGTTCACCGGAGATGACTTTCCCAATACAAAAGTTCACCGGGCATGATTTTCACAATACAAAAGTTCACCGGGCATGACTTTCATCTCCGGTGAACTTTTGTATTGGGAAAGTCATGCCCGGTGAACTTTTGTATTGGGAAAGTCATCTCCGGTGAACTTTTGTATGGGAAAAGTCATCTCCGGTGAACTTTTGTATGGGAAAAGTCATCTCCGGTGAACTTTTGTATTGGGAAAGTCATCTCCGGTGAACTTTTGTATGGGAAAAGTCATCTCCGGTGAACTTTTGTATTGGGAAAGTCATCTCCGGTGAACTTTTGTATGGGAAAAGTCATCTCCGGTGAACTTTTGTATGGGAAAAGTCATCTCCGGTGAACTTTTGTATGGGAAAAGTCATCTCCGGAGAACTTTTGTACTGGGAAAGTCATCTCCGGTGAACTTTTTGTATTGTGAAAGTCATCTCCGGTGAACTTTTGTATTGGGAAAGTCATCTCCGGTGAACTTTTGTATGGGAAAAGTCATCTCCGGTGAACTTTTGTATTGGGAAAGTCATCTCCGGTGAACTTTTGTATGGGAAAAGTCATGCCCGGTGAACTTTTATATTGGGAAAGTCATCTCCGGTGAACTTTTGTATTGGGAAAGTCATGCCCGGTGAACTTTTTGTATTGGGAAAGTCATGCCCGGTGAACTTTTATATTGGGAAAGTCATCTCCGGTGAACTTTTGTATTGGGAAAGTCATCTCCGGTGAACTTTTGTATGGAAAAGTCATCTCCGGTGAACTTTTGTATTGGGAAAGTCATCTCCGGTGAACTTTTGTATTGGAAAGTCATCTCCGGTGAACTTTTGTATGGGAAAAGTCATCTCCGGTGAACTTTTGTATTGGGAAAGTCATCTCCGGTGAACTTTTGTATGGGAAAAGTCATCTCCGGTGAACTTTTGTATTGGGAAAGTCATCTCCGGTGAACTTTTGTATGAGAAAAGTCATCTCCGGTGAACTTTTGTATTGGGAAAGTCATCTCCGGTGAACTTTTGTATGGGAAATATCATCTCCGGTGAACTTTTGTATTGGAAAAGTCATCTCCGGTGAACTTTTGTATGGGAAGTCATCTCCGCTGAACTTTTGTATTGGGAAAGTCATCTCCGGTGAACTTTTTTATTGGGAAAGTCATCTCCGGTGAACTTTTGTATTGGGAAAGTCATCTCCGGTGAACTTTTGTATTGGAAAAGTCATCTCCGGTGAACTTTTGTATGGGAAAGTCATCTCCGCTGAACTTTTGTATTGGGAAAGTCATCTCCGGTGAACTTTTTTATTTTGTATGGGAAAGTCATCTCCGGTGAACTTTTTATTGGAAAGTCATCTCGGTGAACTTTTGTATTGGGAAAGCATCTCCGTGAACTTTGTATTGGGAAAGTCATCTCCGGTGAACTTTTGTATGGGAAAAGTCATCTCCGGTGAACTTTTGTATTGGGAAGTCATCTCCGGTGAACTTTTGTATTGGGAAAGTCATCTCCGGTGAACTTTTGTATTGGGAAAGTCATCTCCGGTGAACTTTTGTATTGGGAAAGTCATCTCCGGTGAACTTTTGTATTGGGAAAGTCATCTCCGGTGAACTTTTGTATTGGGAAAGTCATGCCCGGTGAACTTTTGTTTTGTGAAAGTCATGCCCGGTGAACTTTTGTATTGGGAAAGTCATGCCCGGTGAACTTTTGTATTGGGAAAGTCATGCCCGGTGAACTTTTGTATGGGAAAAGTCATCTCCGGTGAACTTTTGTATTGGGAAAGTCATCTCCGGTGAACTTTTGTATTGGGAAAGTCATCTCCGGTGAACTTTTGTATGGGGAAAAGTCATCTCCGGTGAACTTTTGTATTGGGAAAGTCATGCCCGGTGAACTTTTGTATTGGGAAAGTCATCTCCGGTGAACTTTTGTATTGGGAAAGTCATCTCCGGTGAACTTTTGTATTGGGAAAGTCATCTCCGGTGAACTTTTGTATTGGGAAAGTCATCTCCGGTGAACTTTTGTATTGGGAAAGTCATCTCCGGTGAACTTTTGTATGGGAAAGTCATCTCCGGTGAACTTTTGTATTGGGAAAGTCATCTCCGGTGAACTTTTGTATGGGAAAAGTCATCTCCGGTGAACTTTTGTATTGGGAAAGTCATCTCCGGTGAACTTTTGTATTGGGAAAGTCATCTCCGGTGAACTTTTGTATGGGAAAGTCATCTCCGGTGAACTTTTGTATTGGGAAAGTCATCTCCGGTGAACTTTTGTATGGGAAAAGTCATCTCCGGTGAACTTTTGTATTGGGAAAGTCATGCCCGGTGAACTTTTGTATTGGGAAAGTCATCTCCGGTGAACTTTTGTATTGGGAAAGTCATCTCCGGTGAACTTTTGTATTGGGAAAGTCATCTCCGGTGAACTTTTGTATTGGGAAAGTCATCTCCGGTGAACTTTTGTATTGGGAAAGTCATCTCCGGTGAACTTTTGTATGGGAAAGTCATCTCCGGTGAACTTTTGTATTGGGAAAGTCATCTCCGGTGAACTTTTGTATGGGAAAAGTCATCTCCGGTGAACTTTTGTATTGGGAAAGTCATCTCCGGTGAACTTTTGTATTGGGAAAGTCATCTCCGGTGAACTTTTGTATGGGAAAGTCATCTCCGGTGAACTTTTGTATTGGGAAAGTCATCTCCGGTGAACTTTTGTATGGGAAAAGTCATCTCCGGTGAACTTTTGTATTGGGAAAGTCATCTCCGGTGAACTTTTGTATGGGAAAAGTCATCTCCGGTGAACTTTTGTATTGGGAAAGTCATCTCCGGTGAACTTTTGTATGGGAAAAGTCATCTCCGGTGAACTTTTGTATTGGGAAAGTCATCTCCGGTGAACTTTTGTATTGGGAAAGTCATCTCCGGTGAACTTTTGTATTGGGAAAGTCATCTCCGGTGAACTTTTGTATGGGAAAAGTCATCTCCGGTGAACTTTTGTATGGGAAAAGTCATCTCCGGTGAACTTTTGTATTGGGAAAGTCATGCCCGGTGAACTTTTGTATTGGGAAAGTCATCTCCGGTGAACTTTTGTATTGGGAAAGTCATCTCCGGTGAACTTTTGTATGGGAAAAGTCATCTCCGGTGAACTTTTGTATTGGGAAAGTCATCTCCGGTGAACTTTTGTATGGGAAAAGTCATCTCCGGTGAACTTTTGTATTGGGAAAGTCATCTCCGGTGAACTTTTGTATTGGGAAAGTCATCTCCGGTGAACTTTTGTATTGGGAAAGTCATCTCCGGTGAACTTTTGTATTGGGAAAGTCATCTCCGGTGAACTTTTGTATTGGGAAAGTCATGCCCGGTGAACTTTTGTATTGGGAAAGTCATGCCCGGTGAACTTTTGTATTGGGAAAGTCATGCCCGGTGAACTTTTGTATTGGGAAAGTCATGCCCGGTGAACTTTTGTATGGGAAAAGTCATCTCCGGTGAACTTTTGTATTGGGAAAGTCATCTCCGGTGAACTTTTGTATTGGGAAAGTCATCTCCGGTGAACTTTTGTATGGGAAAAGTCATCTCCGGTGAACTTTTGTATTGGGAAAGTCATGCCCGGTGAACTTTTGTATTGGGAAAGTCATCTCCGGTGAACTTTTGTATTGGGAAAGTCATCTCCGGTGAACTTTTGTATGGGAAAAGTCATCTCCGGTGAACTTTTGTATTGGGAAAGTCATCTCCGGTGAACTTTTGTATTGGGAAAGTCATCTCCGGTGAACTTTTGTATTGGGAAAGTCATGCCCGGTGAACTTTTGTTTTGGGAAAGTCATGCCCGGTGAACTTTTGTATTGGGAAAGTCATGCCCGGTGAACTTTTGTATTGGGAAAGTCATGCCCGGTGAACTTTTGTATGGGAAAAGTCATCTCCGGTGAACTTTTGTATTGGGAAAGTCATCTCCGGTGAACTTTTGTATTGGGAAAGTCATCTCCGGTGAACTTTTGTATGGGAAAAGTCATCTCCGGTGAACTTTTGTATTGGGAAAGTCATGCCCGGTGAACTTTTGTATTGGGAAAGTCATCTCCGGTGAACTTTTGTATTGGGAAAGTCATCTCCGGTGAACTTTTGTATTGGGAAAGTCATCTCCGGTGAACTTTTGTATTGGGAAAGTCATCTCCGGTGAACTTTTGTATTGGGAAAGTCATCTCCGGTGAACTTTTGTATGGGAAAGTCATCTCCGGTGAACTTTTGTATTGGGAAAGTCATCTCCGGTGAACTTTTGTATGGGAAAAGTCATCTCCGGTGAACTTTTGTATTGGGAAAGTCATCTCCGGTGAACTTTTGTATTGGGAAAGTCATCTCCGGTGAACTTTTGTATGGGAAAGTCATCTCCGGTGAACTTTTGTATTGGGAAAGTCATCTCCGGTGAACTTTTGTATGGGAAAAGTCATCGCCGGTGAACTTTTGTATTGGGAAAGTCATCTCCGGTGAACTTTTGTATGGGAAAAGTCATCTCCGGTGAACTTTTGTATTGGGAAAGTCATCTCCGGTGAACTTTTGTATGGGAAAAGTCATCTCCGGTGAACTTTTGCATTGGGAAAGTCATCTCCGGTGAACTTTTGTATTGGGAAAGTCATCTCCGGTGAACTTTTGTATGGGAAAAGTCATCTCCGGTGAACTTTTGTATTGGGAAAGTCATGCCCGGTGAACTTTTGTATTGGGAAAGTCATCTCCGGTGAACTTTTGTATTGGGAAAGTCATCTCCGGTGAACTTTTGTATGGGAAAAGTCATCTCCGGTGAACTTTTGTATTGGGAAAGTCATCTCCGGTGAACTTTTGTATTGGGTGAACTTTTGTATTGGGTGAACTTTTGTATTGGGTGAACTGTATCCGGTGAACTTTTGTATTGGGAAAGTCATCTCCGGTGAACTTTTGTATTGGGAAAGTCATCTCCGGTGAACTTTTGTATGGGAAAAGTCATCTCCGGTGAACTTTTGTATGGGAAAAGTCATCTTCGGTGAACTTTTGTATGGGAAAAGTCATCTCCGGTGAACTTTTGTATTGAGAAAGTCATCTCCGGTGAACTTTTGTATTGGGAAAGTCATCTCCGGTGAACTTTTGTATTGGGAAAGTCATCTCCGGTGAACTTTTGTATGGGAAAAGTCATCTCCGGTGAACTTTTGTATTGGGAAAGTCATCTCCGGTGAACTTTTGTATGGGAAAAGTCATGCCCGGTGAACTTTTATATTGGGAAAGTCATCTCCGGTGAACTTTTGTATTGGGAAAGTCATGCCCGGTGAACTTTTGTATTGGGAAAGTCATGCCCGGTGAACTTTTATATTGGGAAAGTCATCTCCGGTGAACTTTTGTATTGGGAAAGTCATCTCCGGTGAACTTTTGTATGGGAAAAGTCATCTCCGGTGAACTTTTGTATTGGGAAAGTCATCTCCGGTGAACTTTTGTATTGGGAAAGTCATCTCCGGTGAACTTTTGTATGGGAAAAGTCATCTCCGGTGAACTTTTGTATTGGGAAAGTCATCTCCGGTGAACTTTTGTATGGGAAAATTCATCTCCGGTAAACTTTTGTATGGGAAAAGTCATCTCCGGTGAACTTTTGTATGGGAAAAGTCATCTCCGGTGAACTTTTGTATTGGGAAAGTCATCTCCGGTGAACTTTTGTATGGGAAAGTCATCTCCGGTGAACTTTTGTATTGGGAAAGTCATGCCCGGTGAACTTTTATATTGGGAAAGTCATCTCCGGTGAACTTTTGTATGGGAAAAGTCATCTCCGGTGAACTTTTGTATGGGAAAATTCATCTCCGGTGAACTTTTGTATTGGGAAAGTCATCTCCGGTGAACTTTTGTATTGGCATAGTCATCTCCGGTGAACTTTTGTATTGGGAAAGTCATCTCCGGTGAACTTTTGTATGGGAAAAGTCATCTCCGGTGAACTTTTGCATTGGGAAAGTCATCTCCGGTGAACTTTTGTATTGGGAAAGTCATGCCCGGTGAACTTTTGTATGGGAAAAGTCATCTCCGGTGAACTTTTGTATTGGTAAAGTCATGCCCGGTGAACTTTTGTATTGGGAAAGTCATCTCCGGTGAACTTTTGTATGGGAAAAGTCATCTTCGGTGAACTTTTGTATGGGAAAAGTCATCTCCGGTGAACTTTTGTATTGAGAAAGTCATCTCCGGTGAACTTTTGTATTGGGAAAGTCATCTCCGGTGAACTTTTGTATGGGAAAAGTCATCTCCGGTGAACTTTTGTATTGGGAAAGTCATCTCCGGTGAACTTTTGTAGGGGAAAAGTCATGCCCGGTGAACTTTTATATTGGGAAAGTCATCTCCGGTGAACTTTTGTATTGGGAAAGTCATGCCCGGTGAACTTTTGTATTGGGAAAGTCATGCCCGGTGAACTTTTATATTGGGAAAGTCATCTCCGGTGAACTTTTGTATTGGGAAAGTCATCTCCGGTGAACTTTTGTATGGGAAAAGTCATCTCCGGTGAACTTTTGTATTGGGAAAGTCAACTCCGGTGAACTTTTGTATTGGGAAAGTCATCTCCGGTGAACTTTTGTATGGGAAAAGTCATCTCCGGTGAACTTTTGTATTGGGAAAGTCATCTCCGGTGAACTTTTGTATGGGAAAATTCATCTCCGGTGAACTTTTGTATGGGAAAAGTCATCTCCGGTGAACTTTTGTATGGGAAAAGTCATCTCCGGTGAACTTTTGTATTGGGAAAGTCATCTCCGGTGAACTTTTGTATGGGAAAGTCATCTCCGGTGAACTTTTGTATTGGGAAAGTCATGCCCGGTGAACTTTTATATTGGGAAAGTCATCTCCGGTGAACTTTTGTATGGGAAAAGTCATCTCCGGTGAACTTTTGTATGGGAAAATTCATCTCCGGTGAACTTTTGTATTGGGAAAGTCATCTCCGGTGAACTTTTGTATTGGGAAAGTCATCTCCGGTGAACTTTTGTATTGGCATAGTCATCTCCGGTGAACTTTTGTATTGGGAAAGTCATCTCCGGTGAACTTTTGTATGGGAAAAGTCATCTCCGGTGAACTTTTGTATTGGGAAAGTCATCTCCGGTGAACTTTTGTATTGGGAAAGTCATGCCCGGTGAACTTTTGTATGGGAAAAGTCATCTCCGGTGAACTTTTGTATTGGTAAAGTCATGCCCGGTGAACTTTTGTATTGGGAAAGTCATCTCCGGTGAACTTTTGTATGGGAAAAGTCATCTCCGGTGAACTTTTGTATTGGGAAAGTCATGCCCGGTGAACTTTTATATTGGGAAAGTCATCTCCGGTGAACTTTTGTATGGGAAAAGTCATCTCCGGTGAACTTTTGTATGGGAAAAGTCATCTCCTGTGAACTTTTGTATTGGGAAAGTCATCTCCGGTGAACTTTTGTATTGGGAAAGTCATCTCCGGTGAACTTTTGTATTGGGAAAGTCATCTCCGGTGAACTTTTGTATTGGGAAAGTCATCTCCGGTGAACTTTTGTATGGGAAAAGTCATCTCCGGTGAACTTTTGTATTGGGAAAGTCATCTCCGGTGAACTTTTGTATTGGGAAAGTCATGCCCGGTGAACTTTTGTATGGGAAAAGTCATCTCCGGTGAACTTTTGTATTGGGAAAGTCATGCCCGGTGAACTTTTGTATTGGGAAAGTCATCTCCGGTGAACTTTTGTATGGGAAAAGTCATCTCCGGTGAACTTTTGTATTGGGAAAGTCATCTCCGGTGAACTTTTGTATTGGGAAAGTCATCTCCGGTGAACTTTTATATTGGGAAAGTCATGCCCGGTGAACTTTTGTATTGGGAAAGTCATCTCCGGTGAAATTTGTATTGGGAAAGTCATCTCCGGTGAACTTTTGTATGGGAAAAGTCATCTCCGGTGAACTTTTGTATTGGGAAAGTCATCTCCGGTGAACTTTTGTATGGGAAAAATCATCTCCGGTGAACTTTTGTATTGGGAAAGTCATGCCCGGTGAACTTTTGTATTGGGAATGTCATGCCCGGTGAACTTTTATATTGGGAAAGTCATCTCCGGTGAACTTTTGTATTGGGAAAGTCATCTCCAGTGAACTTTTGTATGGGAAAAGTCATCTCCGGTGAACTTTTGTATTGGGAAAGTCATCTCCGGTGAACTTTTGTATGGGAAAGTCATCTCCGGTGAACTTTTGTATGGGAAAAGTCATCTCCGGTGAACTTTTGTATGGGAAAAGTCATCTCCGGTGAACTTTTGTATTGGGAAAGTCATCTCCGGTGAACTTTTGTATGGGAAAGTCATCTCCGGTGAACTTTTGTATTGGGAAAGTCATGCCCGGTGAACTTTTGTATTGGGAAAGTCATGCCCGGTGAACTTTTGTATGGTAAAAGTCATCTCCGGTGAACTTTTGTATGGGAAAAGTCATGCCCGGTGAACTTTTGTTTTGGGAAAGTCATGCCCGGTGAACTTTTGTATTGGGAAAGTCATCTCCGGTGAACTTTTGTATTGGGAAAGTCATCTCCGGTGAACTTTTGTTTTGGGAAAGTCATGCCCGGTGAACTTTTGTATTGGGAAAGTCGTGCCCGGTGAACTTTTGTATTGGGAAAGTCATGCCCGGTGAACTTTTGTATGGGAAAAGTCATCTCCGGTGAACTTTTGTATGGGAAAAGTCATCTCCGGTGAACTTTTGTATTGGGAAAGTCATCTCCGGTGAACTTTTGTATTGGGAAAGTCATCTCCGGTGAACTTTTGTATTGGGAAAGTCATGCCCGGTGAACTTTTGTATTGGGAAAGTCATACCCGGTGAACTTTTGTTTTGGGAAAGTCATGCCCGGTGAACTTTTGTATTGGGAAAGTCATCTCCGGTGAACTTTTATATTGGGAAAGTCATCTCCGGTGAACTTTTGTATTGGGAAAGTCATCTCCGGTGAACTTTTGTATGGGAAAAGTCATCTCCGGTGAACTTTTGTATTGGGAAAGTCATGCCCGGTGAACTTTTGTATTGGGAAAGTCATCTCCGGTGAACTTTTGTATGGGAAATGTCATCTCCGGTGAACTTTTGTATTGGGAAAGTCATCTCCGGTGAACTTTTGTATGGGAAAAGTCATCTCCGGTGAACTTTTGTATGGGAAAAGTCATCTCCGGTGAACTTTTGTATGGGAAAAGTCATCTCCGGTGAACTTTTGTATTGGGAAAGTCATCTCCGGTGAACTTTTGTATTGGGAAAGTCATGCCCGGTGAACTTTTGTATTGGGAAAGTCATGCCCGGTGAACTTTTATATTGGGAAAGTCATCTCCGGTGAACTTTTGTATTGGGAAAGTCATCTCCTGTGAACTTTTGTATTGGGAAAGTCATGCCCGGTGAACTTTTGTATGGGAAAAGTCATCTCCGGTGAACTTTTGTATTGGGAAAGTCATCTCCGGTGAACTTTTGTATTGGGAAAGTCATCTCCGGTGAACTTTTGTATGGGAAAAGTCATCTCTGGTGAACTTTTGTATTGGGAAAGTCATCTCCGGTGAACTTTTGTATTGGGAAAGTCATCTCCGGTGAACTTTTGTATTGGGAAAGTCATCTCCGGTGAACTTTTGTTTTGGGAAAGTCATGCCCGGTGAACTTTTGTATTGGGAAAGTCGTGCCCGGTGAACTTTTGTATTGGGAAAAGTCATCTCCGGTGAACTATTGTATTGGGAAAGTCATGCCCGGTGAACTTTTGTATTGGGAAAGTCATGCCCGGTGAACTTTTGTGTTGGGAAAGTCATCTCCGGTGAACTTTTGTATTGGGAAAGTCATCTCCGGTGAACTTTTGTATTGGGAAAGTCATCTCCGGTGAACTTTTGTATGGGAAAAGTCATCTCCGGTGAACTTTTGTATTGGGAAAGTCATCTCCGGTGAACTTTTGTATGGGAAAAGTCATCTCCGGTGAACTTTTGTATTGGGAAAGTCATGCCCGGTGAACTTTTGTATTGGGAAAGTCATGCCCGGTGAACTTTTGTATTGGGAAAGTCATGCCCGGTGAACTTTTGTATGGGAAAAGTCATCTCCGGTGAACTTTTGTATGGGAAAAGTCATCTCCGGTGAACTTTTGTATGGGAAAAGTCATCTCCGGTGAACTTTTGTATTGGGAAAGTCATGCCCGGTGAACTTTTGTATGGGAAAAGTCATCTCCGGTGAACTTTTGTATTGGGAAAGTCATCCCCGGTGAACTTTTGTATTGGGAAAGTCATCTCCGGTGAACTTTTGTATTGGGAAAGTCATCTCCGGTGAACTTTTGTTTTGGGAAAGTCATCTCCGGTGAACTTTTATATTGGGAAAGTCATCTCCGGTGAACTTTTGTATGGGAAAAGTCATCTCTGGTGAACTTTTGTATGGGAAAAGTCATCTCCGGTGAACTTTTGTATTGGGAAAGTCATCTCCGGTGAACTTTTGTATTGGGAAAGTCATGCCCGGTGAACTTTTGTATGGGAAAAGTCATCTCCGGTGATCTTTTGTATTGGGAAAGTCATGCCCGGTGAACTTTTGTATTGGGAAAGTCATCTCCGGTGAACTTTTGTATGGGAAAAGTCATCTCCGGTGAACTTTTGTATTGGGAAAGTCATCTCCGGTGAACTTTTGTATTGGGAAAGTCATCTCCGGTGAACTTTTATATTGGGAAAGTCATGCCCGGTGAACTTTTGTATTGGGAAAGTCATCTCCGGTGAACTTTTGTATTGGGAGAGTCATATCCGGTGAACTTTTGTATGGGAAAAGTCATCTCCGGTGAACTTTTGTATTGGGAAAGTCATCTCCGGTGAACTTTTGTATTGGGAAAGTCATGCCCGGTGAACTTTTGTATTGGGAAAGTCATGCCCGGTGAACTTTTGTATGGGAAAAGTCATCTCCGGTGAACTTTTGTATTGGGAAAGTCATCTCCGGTGAACTTTTGTATTGGGAAAGTCATCTCCGGTGAACTTTTGTATGGGAAAAGTCATCTCCGGTGAACTTTTGTATTGGGAAAGTCATCTCCGGTGAACTTTTGTATGGGAACAGTCATCTCCGGTGAACTTTTGTATGGGAAAAGTCATCTCCGGTGAATTTTTGTATTGGGAAAGTCATCTCCGGTGAACTTTTGTATGGGAAAAGTCATCTCCGGTGAACTTTTGTATTGGGAAAGTCATCTCCGGTGAACTTTTGTATTGGGAAAGTCATGCCCGGTGAACTTTTGTATTGGGAAAGTCATGCCCGGTGAACTTTTGTATGGGAAAAGTCATCTCCGGTGAACTTTTGTATTGGGAAAGTCATCTCCGGTGAACTTTTGTATTGGGAAAGTCATCTCCGGTGAACTTTTGTATGGGAAAAGTCATCTCCGGTGAACTTTTGTATGGGAAAAGTCATCTCCGGTGAACTTTTGTATTGGGAAAGTCATCTCCGGTGAACTTTTGTATGGGAAAATCATCTCCGGTGAACTTTTGTATTGGGAAAGTCATGCCCGGTGAACTTTTATATTGGGAAAGTCATCTCCGGTGAACTTTTGTATGGGAAAAGTCATCTCCGGTGAACTTTTGTATTGGGAAAGTCATCTCCGGTGAACTTTTGTATTGGGAAAGTCATGCCCGGTGAACTTTTGTATTGGGAAAGTCATGCCCGGTGAACTTTTGTATGGGAAAAGTCATCTCCGGTGAACTTTTGTATGGGAAAAGTCATCTCCGGTGAACTTTTGTATGGGAAAAGTCATCTCCGGTGAACTTTTGTATGGGAAAAGTCATCTCCGGTGAACTTTTGTATTGGGAAAGTCATCTCCGGTGAACTTTTGTATTGGGAAAGTCATGCCCGGTGAACTTTTGTATTGGGAAAGTCATCTCCGGTGAACTTTTGAATTGGGAAAGTCGTGCCCGGTGAACTTTTGTATTGGGAAAATCATCTCCGGTGAACTTTTGTATTGGGAAAGTCATCTCCGGTGAACTTTTGTATGGGAAAAGTCATCTCCGGTGAACTTTTGTATTGGGAAAGTCATCTCCGGTGAACTTTTGTATTGGGAAAGTCATCTCCGGTGAACTTTTGTATGGGAAAGTCATCTCCGGTGAACTTTTGTATTGGGAAAGTCATGCCCGGTGAACTTTTATATTGGGAAAGTCATCTCCGGTGAACTTTTGTATGGGAAAAGTCATCTCCGGTGAACTTTTGTATTGGGAAAGTCATCTCCGGTGAACTTTTGTATTGGGAAAGTCATCTCCGGTGAACTTTTGTATTGGGAAAGTCATCTCCGGTGAACTTTTGTATTGGGAAAGTCATCTCCGGTGAACTTTTGTATTGGGAAAGTCATCTCCGGTGAACTTTTGTATGGGAAAAGTCATCTCCGGTGAACTTTTGTATTGGGAAAGTCATCTCCGGTGAACTTTTGTATTGGGAAAGTCATGCCCGGTGAACTTTTGTATGGGAAAAGTCATCTCCGGTGAACTTTTGTATTGGGAAAGTCATGCCCGGTGAACTTTTGTATTGGGAAAGTCATCTCCGGTGAACTTTTGTATGGGAAAAGTCATCTCCGGTGAACTTTTGTATTGGGAAAGTCATCTCCGGTGAACTTTTGTATTGGGAAAGTCATGCCCGGTGAACTTTTATATTGGGAAAGTCATCTCCGGTGAACTTTTGTATGGGAAAAGTCATCTCCGGTGAACTTTTGTATGGGAAAAGTCATCTCCGGTGAACTTTTGTATTGGGAAAGTCATCTCCGGTGAACTTTTGTATTGGGAAAGTCATCTCCGGTGAACTTTTGTATTGGGAAAGTCATCTCCGGTGAACTTTTGTATGGGAAAAGTCATCTCCGGTGAACTTGTGTATTGGGAAAGTCATCTCCGGTGAACTTTTGTATGGGAAAAGTCATCTCCGGTGAACTTTTGTATTGGAAAAGTCATGCCCGGTGAACTTTTGTATTGGGAAATTCATCTCCGGTGAACTTCTGTATTGGGAAAGTCATCTCCGGTGAACTTTTGTATGGGAAAAGTCATCTCCGGTGAACTTTTGTATTGGGAAAGTCATCTCCGGTGAACTTTTGTATTGGGAAAGTCATGCCCGGTGAACTTTTATATTGGGAAAGTCATCTCCGGTGAACTTTTGTATTGGGAAAGTCATCTCCGGTGAACTTTTGTATTGGGAAAGTCATCTCCGGTGAACTTTTGTATGGGAAAGTCATCTCCGGTGAACTTTTGTATGGGAAAAGTCATCTCCGGTGAACTTTTGTATGGGAAAAGTCATCTCCGGTGAACTTTTGTATTGGGAAAGTCATCTCCGGTGAACTTTTGTATTGGGAAAGTCATCTCCGGTGAACTTTTATATTGGGAAAGTCATGCCCGGTGAAATTTTGTTTTGGGAAAGTCATGCCCGGTGAACTTTTGTATGGGAAAAGTCATCTCCGGTGAACTTTTGTATTGGGAAAGTCATGCCCGGTGAACTTTTGTATTGGGAAAGTCATGCCCGGTGAACTTTTATATTGGGAAAGTCATCTCCGGTGAACTTTTGTATTGGGAAAGTCATCTCCGGTGAACTTTTGTATGGGAAAAGTCATCTCCGGTGAACTTTTGTATTGGGAAAGTCATCTCCGGTGAACTTTTGTATGGGAAAGTCATCTCCGGTGAACTTTTGTATGGGAAAAGTCATCTCCGGTGAACTTTTGTATGGGAAAAGTCATCTCCGGTGAACTTTTGTATTGGGAAAGTCATCTCCGGTGAACTTTTGTATGGGAAAAGTCATCTCCGGTGAACTTTTGTATGGGAAAAGTCATCTCCGGTGAACTTTTGTATTGGGAAAGTCATCTCCGGTGAACTTTTGTATGGGAAAAATCATCTCCGGTGAACTTTTGTATTGGGAAAGTCATCTCCGGTGAACTTTTGTATTGGGAAAGTCATCTCCGGTGAACTTTTGTATTGGGAAAGTCGTGCCCGGTGAACTTTTGTATTGGGAAAATCATCTCCGGTGAACTTTTGTATTGGGAAAGTCATCTCCGGTGAACTTTTGTATGGGAAAAGTCATCTCCGGTGAACTTTTGTATTGGGAAAGTCATCTCCGGTGAACTTTTGTATTGGGAAAGTCATCTCCGGTGAACTTTTGTATGGGAAAGTCATCTCCGGTGAACTTTTGTATTGGGAAAGTCATGCCCGGTGAACTTTTATATTGGGAAAGTCATGCCCGGTGAACTTTTGTATGGTAAAAGTCATCTCCGGTGAACTTTTGTATGGGAAAAGTCATGCCCGGTGAACTTTTGTTTTGGGAAAGTCATGCCCGGTGAACTTTTGTATTGGGAAAGTCATCTCCGGTGAACTTTTGTATTGGGAAAGTCATCTCCGGTGAACTTTTGTTTTGGGAAAGTCATGCCCGGTGAACTTTTGTATTGGGAAAGTCGTGCCCGGTGAACTTTTGTATTGGGAAAGTCATGCCCGGTGAACTTTTGTATGGGAAAAGTCATCTCCGGTGAACTTTTGTATGGGAAAAGTCATCTCCGGTGAACTTTTGTATTGGGAAAGTCATCTCCGGTGAACTTTTGTATTGGGAAAGTCATCTCCGGTGAACTTTTGTATTGGGAAAGTCATGCCCGGTGAACTTTTGTATTGGGAAAGTCATACCCGGTGAACTTTTGTTTTGGGAAAGTCATGCCCGGTGAACTTTTGTATTGGGAAAGTCATCTCCGGTGAACTTTTATATTGGGAAAGTCATCTCCGGTGAACTTTTGTATTGGGAAAGTCATCTCCGGTGAACTTTTGTATGGGAAAAGTCATCTCCGGTGAACTTTTGTATTGGGAAAGTCATGCCCGGTGAACTTTTGTATTGGGAAAGTCATCTCCGGTGAACTTTTGTATGGGAAAAGTCATCTCCGGTGAACTTTTGTATTGGGAAAGTCATCTCCGGTGAACTTTTGTATGGGAAAAGTCATCTCCGGTGAACTTTTGTATGGGAAAAGTCATCTCCGGTGAACTTTTGTATGGGAAAAGTCATCTCCGGTGAACTTTTGTATTGGGAAAGTCATCTCCGGTGAACTTTTGTATTGGGAAAGTCATGCCCGGTGAACTTTTGTATTGGGAAAGACATGCCCGGTGAACTTTTATATTGGGAAAGTCATCTCCGGTGAACTTTTGTATTGGGAAAGTCATCTCCTGTGAACTTTTGTATTGGGAAAGTCATGCCCGGTGAACTTTTGTATGGGAAAAGTCATCTCCGGTGAACTTTTGTATTGGGAAAGTCATCTCCGGTGAACTTTTGTATTGGGAAAGTCATCTCCGGTGAACTTTTGTATGGGAAAAGTCATCTCCGGTGAACTTTTGTATTGGGAAAGTCATCTCCGGTGAACTTTTGTATTGGGAAAGTCATCTCCGGTGAACTTTTGTATTGGGAAAGTCATCTCCGGTGAACTTTTGTTTTGGGAAAGTCATGCCCGGTGAACTTTTGTATTGGGAAAGTCGTGCCCGGTGAACTTTTGTATTGGGAAAAGTCATCTCCGGTGAACTATTGTATTGGGAAAGTCATGCCCGGTGAACTTTTGTATTGGGAAAGTCATGCCCGGTGAACTTTTGTGTTGGGAAAGTCATCTCCGGTGAACTTTTGTATTGGGAAAGTCATCTCCGGTGAACTTTTGTATTGGGAAAGTCATCTCCGGTGAACTTTTGTATGGGAAAAGTCATCTCCGGTGAACTTTTGTATTGGGAAAGTCATCTCCGGTGAACTTTTGTATGGGAAAAGTCATCTCCGGTGAACTTTTGTATTGGGAAAGTCATGCCCGGTGAACTTTTGTATTGGGAAAGTCATGCCCGGTGAACTTTTGTATTGGGAAAGTCATGCCCGGTGAACTTTTGTATGGGAAAAGTCATCTCCGGTGAACTTTTGTATGGGAAAAGTCATCTCCGGTGAACTTTTGTATGGGAAAAGTCATCTCCGGTGAACTTTTGTCTTGGGAAAGTCATGCCCGGTGAACTTTTGTATGGGAAAAGTCATCTCCGGTGAACTTTTGTATTGGGAAAGTCATCTCCGGTGAACTTTTGTATTGGGAAAGTCATCTCCGGTGAACTTTTGTATTGGGAAAGTCATCTCCGGTGAACTTTTGTTTTGGGAAAGTCATCTCCGGTGAACTTTTATATTGGGAAAGTCATCTCCGGTGAACTTTTGTATGGGAAAAGTCATCTCTGGTGAACTTTTGTATGGGAAAAGTCATCTCCGGTGAACTTTTGTATTGGGAAAGTCATCTCCGGTGAACTTTTGTATTGGGAAAGTCATGCCCGGTGAACTTTTGTATGGGAAAAGTCATCTCCGGTGATCTTTTGTATTGGGAAAGTCATGCCCGGTGAACTTTTGTATTGGGAAAGTCATCTCCGGTGAACTTTTGTATGGGAAAAGTCATCTCCGGTGAACTTTTGTATTGGGAAAGTCATCTCCGGTGAACTTTTGTATTGGGAAAGTCATCTCCGGTGAACTTTTATATTGGGAAAGTCATGCCCGGTGAACTTTTGTATTGGGAAAGTCATCTCCGGTGAACTTTTGTATTGGGAGAGTCATATCCGGTGAACTTTTGTATGGGAAAAGTCATCTCCGGTGAACTTTTGTATTGTGAAAGTCATCTCCGGTGAACTTTTGTATTGGGAAAGTCATGCCCGGTGAACTTTTGTATTGGGAAAGTCATGCCCGGTGAACTTTTGTATGGGAAAAGTCATCTCCGGTGAACTTTTGTATTGGGAAAGTCATCTCCGGTGAACTTTTGTATTGGGAAAGTCATCTCCGGTGAACTTTTGTATGGGAAAAGTCATCTCCGGTGAACTTTTGTATTGGGAAAGTCATCTCCGGTGAACTTTTGTATGGGAACAGTCATCTCTGGTGAACTTTTGTTTTGGGAAAGTCATCTCCGGTGAACTTTTGTATTGGGAAAGTCATCTCCGGTGAACTTTTGTATGGGAAAAG
The DNA here is from genome assembly GCF_047663935.1 of Musca autumnalis. Taxonomy (NCBI): domain Eukaryota; kingdom Metazoa; phylum Arthropoda; class Insecta; order Diptera; family Muscidae; genus Musca; species Musca autumnalis. Next base: position 81,396 of record NW_027411956.1, read on the forward strand.
TCATCTCCGGTGAACTTTTGTATTGGGAAAGTCATCTCCGGTGAACTTTTGTATTGGGAAAGTCATGCCCGGTGAACTTTTGTATTGGGAAAGTCATGCCCGGTGAACTTTTGTATGGGAAAAGTCATCTCCGGTGAACTTTTGTATTGGGAAAGTCATCTCCGGTGAACTTTTGTATTGGGAAAGTCATCTCCGGTGAACTTTTGTATGGGAAAAGTCATCTCCGGTGAACTTTTGTATGGGAAAAGTCATCTCCGGTGAACTTTTGTATTGGGAAAGTCATCTCCGGTGAACTTTTGTATGGGAAAGTCATCTCCGGTGAACTTTTGTATTGGGAAAGTCATGCCCGGTGAACTTTTATATTGGGAAAGTCATCTCCGGTGAACTTTTGTATGGGAAAAGTCATCTCCGGTGAACTTTTGTATTGGGAAAGTCATCTCCGGTGAACTTTTGTATTGGGAAAGTCATGCCCGGTGAACTTTTGTATTGGGAAAGTCATGCCCGGTGAACTTTTGTATGGGAAAAGTCATCTCCGGTGAACTTTTGTATGGGAAAAGTCATCTCCGGTGAACTTTTGTATGGGAAAAGTCATCTCCGGTGAACTTTTGTATTGGGAAAGTCATCTCCGGTGAACTTTTGTATTGGGAAAGTCATGCCCGGTGAACTTTTGTATTGGGAAAGTCATCTCCGGTGAACTTTTGTATTGGGAAAGTCGTGCCCGGTGAACTTTTGTATTGGGAAAATCATCTCCGGTGAACTTTTGTATTGGGAAAGTCATCTCCGGTGAACTTTTGTATGGGAAAAGTCATCTCCGGTGAACTTTTGTATTGGGAAAGTCATCTCCGGTGAACTTTTGTATTGGGTAAGTCATCTCCGGTGAACTTTTGTATGGGAAAGTCATCTCCGGTGAACTTTTGTATTGGGAAAGTCATGCCCGGTGAACTTTTATATTGGGAAAGTCATCTCCGGTGAACTTTTGTATGGGAAAAGTCATCTCCGGTGAACTTTTGTATGGGAAAAGTCATCTCCGGTGAACTTTTGTATTGGGAAAGTCATCTCCGGTGAACTTTTGTATTGGGAAAGTCATCTCCGGTGAACTTTTGTATTGGGAAAGTCATCTCCGGTGAACTTTTGTATTGGGAAAGTCATCTCCGGTGAACTTTTGTATGGGAAAAGTCATCTCCGGTGAACTTTTGTATTGGGAAAGTCATCTCCGGTGAACTTTTGTATTGGGAAAGTCATGCCCGGTGAACTCTTGTATGGGAAAAGTCATCTCCGGTGAACTTTTGTATTGGGAAAGTCATGCCCGGTGAACTTTTGTATTGGGAAAGTCATCTCCGGTGAACTTTTGTATGGGAAAAGTCATCTCCGGTGAACTTTTGTATTGGGAAAGTCATCTCCGGTGAACTTTTGTATTGGGAAAGTCATGCCCGGTGAACTTTTATATTGGGAAAGTCATCTCCGGTGAACTTTTGTATGGGAAAAGTCATCTCCGGTGAACTTTTGTATGGGAAAAGTCATCTCCGGTGAACTTTTGTATTGGGAAAGTCATCTCCGGTGAACTTTTGTATTGGGAAAGTCATCTCCGGTGAACTTTTGTATTGGGAAAGTCATCTCCGGTGAACTTTTGTATGGGAAAAGTCATCTCCGGTGAACTTGTGTATTGGGAAAGTCATCTCCGGTGAACTTTTGTATGGGAAAAGTCATCTCCGGTGAACTTTTGTATTGGAAAAGTCATGCCCGGTGAACTTTTGTATTGGGAAATTCATCTCCGGTGAACTTCTGTATTGGGAAAGTCATCTCCGGTGAACTTTTGTATGGGAAAAGTCATCTCCGGTGAACTTTTGTATTGGGAAAGTCATCTCCGGTGAACTTTTGTATTGGGAAAGTCATGCCCGGTGAACTTTTATATTGGGAAAGTCATCTCCGGTGAACTTTTGTATTGGGAAAGTCATCTCCGGTGAACTTTTGTATTGGGAAAGTCATCTCCGGTGAACTTTTGTATGGGAAAGTCATCTCCGGTGAACTTTTGTATGGGAAAAGTCATCTCCGGTGAACTTTTGTATGGGAAAAGTCATCTCCGGTGAACTTTTGTATTGGGAAAGTCATCTCCGGTGAACTTTTGTATTGGGAAAGTCATCTCCGGTGAACTTTTATATTGGGAAAGTCATGCCCGGTGAAATTTTGTTTTGGGAAAGTCATGCCCGGTGAACTTTTGTATTGGGAAAGTCATGCCCGGTGAACTTTTGTATGGGAAAAGTCATCTCCGGTGAACTTTTGTATTGGGAAAGTCATCTCCGGTGAACTTTTGTATTGGGAAAGTCATCTCCGGTGAACTTTTGTATTGGGAAAGTCATCTCCGGTGAACTTTTGTATTGGGAAAAGTCATCTCCGGTGAACTTTTGTATTGGGAAAGTCATCTCCGGTGAACTTTTGTATGGGAAAGTCATCTCCGGTGAACTTTTGTATGGGAAAAGTCATCTCCGGTGAACTTTTGTATGGGAAAAGTCATCTCCGGTGAACTTTTGTATTGGGAAAGTCATCTCCGGTGAACTTTTGTATGGGAAAAGTCATCTCCGGTGAACTTTTGTATGGGAAAAGTCATCTCCGGTGAACTTTTGTATTGGGAAAGTCATCTCCGGTGAACTTTTGTATGGGAAAAGTCATCTCCGGTGAACTTTTGTATTGGGAAAGTCATCTCCGGTGAACTTTTGTATTGGGAAAGTCATGCCCGGTGAACTTTTGTATTGGGAAAGTCATGCCCGGTGAACTTTTGTATGGGAAAAGTCATCTCCGGTGAACTTTTGTATTGGGAAAGTCATCTCCGGTGAACTTTTGTATTGGGAAAGTCATCTCCGGTGAACTTTTGTATGGGAAAAGTCATCTCCGGTGAACTTTTGTATTGGGAAAGTCATCTCCGGTGAACTTTTGTATGGGAAAAGTCATCTCCGGTGAACTTTTGTATTGGGAAAGTCATCTCCGGTGAACTTTTGTATGGGAAAAGTCATCTCCGGTGAACTTTTGTATTGGGAAAGTCATGCCCGGTGAACTTTTGTATTGGGAAAGTCATGCCCGGTGAACTTTTGTATGGGAAACGTCATCTCCGGTGAACTTTTGTATTGGGAAAGTCATGCCCGGTGAACTTTTATATTGGGAAAGTCATCTCCGGTGAACTTTTGTATTGGGAAAGTCATCTCCGGTGAACTTTTGTATTGGGAAAGTCATCTCCGGTGAACTTTTGTATGGGAAAAGTCATCTCCGGTGAACTTTTGTATTGGGAAAGTCATGCCCGGTGAACTTTTGTATTGGGAAAGTCATGTCCGGTGAACTTTTGTATGGGAAAAGTCATCTCCGGTGAACTTTTGTATTGGGAAAGTCATGCCCGGTGAACTTTTATATTGGGAAAGTCATCTCCGGTGAACTTTTGTATTGGGAAAGTCATCTCCGGTGAACTTTTGTATGGGAAAAGTCATCTCCGGTGAACTTTTGTATTAAGAAAGTCATCTCCGGTGAACTTTTGTATGGGAAAAGTCATCTCCGGTGAACTTTTGTATTGGGAAAGTCATCTCCGGTGAACTTTTGTATGGGAAAAGTCATCTCCGGTGAACTTTTGTATGGGAAAAGTCATCTCCGGTGAACTTTTGTATTGGGAAAGTCATCTCCGGTGAACTTTTGTATTGGGAAAGTCATCTCCGGTGAACTTTTGTATGGGAAAAGTCATCTCCGGTGAACTTTTGTATTGGGAAAGTCATCTCCGGTGAACTTTTGTATTGGGAAAGTCATCTCCGGTGAACTTTTGTATTGGGAAAGTCATGCCCTGTGAACTTTTGTATTGGGAAAGTCATCTCCGGTGAACTTTTGTATTGGGAAAGTCATCCCCGGTGAACTTTTATATTGGGAAAGTCATCTCCGGTGAACTTTTGTATTGGGAAAGTCATGCCCGGTGAACTTTTATATTGGGAAAGTCATGCCCGGTGAACTTTTGTATTGGGAAAGTCATCTCCGGTGAACTTTTGTATTGGGAAAGTCATCTCCGGTGAACTTTTGTATGGGAAAAGTCATCTCCGGTGAACTTTTGTATGGGAAAAGTCATCTCCGGTGAACTTTTGTATTGGGAAAGTCATCTCCGGTGAACTTTTGTATGGGAAAAGTCATCTCCGGTGAACTTTTGTATTGGGAAAGTCATCTCCGGTGAACTTTTGTATGGGAAAAGTCATCACCGGTGAACTTTTGTATGGGAAAAGTCATCTCCGGTGAACTTTTGTATTGGGAAAGTCATCTCCGGTGAACTTTTGTATTGGGAAAGTCATCTCCGGTGAACTTTTGTATGGGAAAAGTCATCTCCGGTGAACTTTTGTATTGGGAAAGTCATGCCCGGTGAACTTTTATATTGGGAAAGTCATCTCCGGTGAACTTTTGTATTATGAAAGTCATCTCCGGTGAACTTTTGTATGGGAAAAGTCATCTCCGGTGAACTTTTGTATTGGGAAAGTCATCTCCGGTGAACTTTTGTATGGGAAAGTCATCTCCGGTGAACTTTTGTATGGGAAAAGTCATCTCCGGTGAACTTTTGTATGGGAAAAGTCATCTCCGGTGAACTTTTGTATTGGGAAAGTCATCTCCGGTGAACTTTTGTATTGGGAAAGTCATCTCCGGTGAACTTTTGTATGGGAAAAGTCATCTCCGGTGAACTTTTGTATTGGGAAAGTCATCTCCGGTGAACTTTTGTATGGGAAAAGTCATCTCCGGTGAATTTTGTATTGGGAAAGTCATCTCCGGTGAACTTTTGTATGGGAAAAGTCATCTCCGGTGAACTTTTGTATTGGGAAAGTCATCTCCAGTGAACTTTTGTATTGGGAAAGTCATCTCCGGTGAACTTTTGTATGGGAAAAGTCATCTCCGGTGAACTTTTGTATTGGGAAAGTCATCTCCGGTGAACTTTTGTATGGGAAAAGTCATCTCCGGTGAACTTTTGTATTGGGAAAGTCATGCCCGGTGAACTTTTGTATTGGGAAAGTCATCTCCGGTGAACTTTTGTATTGGGAAAGTCATCTCCGGTGAACTTTTGTATGGGAAAAGTCATCTCCGGTGAACTTTTGTATTGGGAAAGTCATCTCCGGTGAACTTTTGTATTGGGAAAGTCATGCCCGGTGAACTTTTATATTGGGAAAGTCATCTCCGGTGAACTTTTGTATTGGGAAAGTCATCTCCGGTGAACTTTTGTATTGGGAAAGTCATCTCCGGTGAACTTTTGTATGGGAAAGTCATCTCCGGTGAACTTTTGTATGGGAAAAGTCATCTCCGGTGAACTTTTGTATGGGAAAAGTCATCTCCGGTGAACTTTTGTATTGGGAAAGTCATCTCCGGTGAACTTTTGTATTGGGAAAGTCATCTCCGGTGAACTTTTATATTAGGAAAGTCATGCCCGGTGAACTTTTGTTTTGGGAAAGTCATGCCCGGTGAACTTTTGTATGGGAAAAGTCATCTCCGATGAACTTTTGTATTGGGAAAGTCATGCCCGGTGAACTTTTGTATTGAGAAAGTCATGCCCGGTGAACTTTTCTATTGGGAAAGTCATCTCCGGTGAACTTTTGTATTGGGAAAGTCATCTCCGGTGAACTTTTGTATGGGAAAAGTCATCTCCGGTGAACTTTTGTATTGGGAAAGTCATCTCCGGTGAACTTTTGTATGGGAAAAGTCATCTCCGGTGAACTTTTGTATTGGGAAAGTCATCTCCGGTGAACTTTTGTATGGGAAAAGTCATCTCCGGTGAACTTTTGTATGGGAAAAGTCATCTTCGGTGAACTTTTGTATTGGGAAAGTCATCTCCGGTGAACTTTTGTATTGGGAAAGTCATCTCCGGTGAACTTTTGTATGGGAAAAGTCATCTCCGGTGAACTTTTGTATTGGGAAAGTCATCTCCGGTGAACTTTTGTATTGGGAAAGTCATCTCCGGTGAACTTTTGTATTGGGAAAGTCATGCCCGGTGAACTTTTGTATTGGGAAAGTCATCTCCGGTGAACTTTTGTATTGGGAAAGTCATCTCCGGTGAACTTTTATATTGGGAAAGTCATCTCCGGTGAACTTTTGTATTGGGAAAGTCATCTCCGGTGAACTTTTATATTGGGAAAGTCATCTCCGGTGAACTTTTGTATTGGGAAAGTCATCTCCGGTGAACTTTTGTATTGGGAAAGTCATCTGCGGTGAACTTTTGTATGGGAAAAGTCATCTCCGGTGAACTTTTGTATGGGAAAAGTCATCTCCGGTGAACTTTTGTATTGGGAAAGTCATCTCCGGTGAACTTTTGTATGGGAAAAGTCATCTCCGGTGAACTTTTGTATTGGGAAAGTCATCTCCGGTGAACTTTTGTATGGGAAAGTCATCTCCGGTGAACTTTTGTATGGGAAAAGTCATCTCCGGTGAACTTTTGTATGGGAAAAGTCATCTCCGGTGAACTTTTGTATTGGGAAAGTCATCTCCGGTGAACTTTTGTATTGGGAAAGTCATCTCCGGTGAACTTTTGTATGGGAAAAGTCATCTCCGGTGAACTTTTGTATTGGGAAAGTCATCTCCGGTGAACCTTTGTATGGGAAAGTCATCTCCGGTGAACTTTTGTATGGGAAAAGTCATCTCCGGTGAACTTTTGTATGGGAAAAGTCATCTCCGGTGAACTTTTGTATTGGGAAAGTCATCTCCGGTGAACTTTTGTATTGGGAAAGTCATCTCCGGTGAACTTTTGTATGGGAAAAGTCATCTCCGGTGAACTTTTGTATTGGGAAAGTCATCTCCGGTGAACTTTTGTATGGGAAAAGTCATCTCCGGTGAATTTTGTATTGGGAAAGTCATCTCCGGTGAACTTTTGTATGGGAAAAGTCATCTCCGGTGAACTTTTGTATTGGGAAAGTCATCTCCGGTGAACTTTTGTATTGGGAAAGACATCTCCGGTGAACTTTTGTATGGGAAAAGTCATCTCCGGTGAACTTTTGTATTGGGAAAGTCATCTCCGGTGAACTTTTGTATGGGAAAAGTCATCTCCGGTGAACTTTTGTATTGGAAAAGGCATGCCCGGTGAACTTTTGTATTGGGAAAGTCATCTCCGGTGAACTTTTGTATTGGGAAAGTCATCTCCGGTGAACTTTTGTATGGGAAAAGTCATCTCCGGTGAACTTTTGTATTGGGAAAGTCATGCCCGGTGAACTTTTGTATTGGGAAAGTCATCTCCGGTGAACTTTTGTATTGGGAAAGTCATCTCCGGTGAACTTTTTAATTGGGAAAGTCATCTCCGGTGAACTTTTGTATTGGGAAAGTCATCTCCGGTGAACTTTTATATTGGGAAAGTCATCTCCGGTGAACTTTTGTATTGGGAAAGTCATCTCCGGTGAACTTTTGTATTGGGAAAGTCATCTCCGGTGAACTTTTGTATGGGAAAAGTCATCTCCGGTGAACTTTTGTATGGGCAAAGTCATCTCCGGTGAACTTTTGTATTGGGAAAGTCATCTCCGGTGAACTTTTGTATGGGAAAAGTCATCTCCGGTGAACTTTTGTATTGGGAAAGTCATCTCCGGTGAACTTTTGTATGGGAAAGTCATCTCCGGTGAACTTTTGTATGGGAAAAGTCATCTCCGGTGAACTTTTGTATGGGAAAAGTCATCTCCGGTGAACTTTTGTATTGGGAAAGTCATCTCCGGTGAACTTTTGTATTGGGAAAGTCACCTCCGGTGAACTTTTGTATGGGAAAAGTCATCTCCGGTGAACTTTTGTATTGGGAAAGTCATGCCCGGTGAACTTTTATATTGGGAAAGTCATCTCCGGTGAACTTTTGTATTGGGAAAGTCATCTCCGGTGAACTTTTGTATGGGAAAAGTCATCTCCGGTGAACTTTTGTATTGGGAAAGTCATCTCCGGTGAACTTTTGTATGGGAAAGTCATCTCCGGTGAACTTTTGTATGGGAAAAGTCATCTCCGGTGAACTTTTGTATTGGGAAAGTCATCTCCGGTGAACTTTTGTATGGGAAAGTCATCTCCGGTGAACTTTTGTATTGGGAAAGTCATCTCCGGTGAACTTTTGTATGGGAAAAGTTCTCTCCGGTGAACTTTTGTATTGGGAAAGTCATCTCCGGTGAACTTTTGTATGGGAAAAGTCATCTCCGGTGAATTTTGTATTGGGAAAGTCATCTCCGGTGAACTTTTGTATGGGAAAAGTCATCTCCGGTGAACTTTTGTATTGGGAAAGTCATCTCCGGTGAACTTTTGTATTGGGAAAGTCATCTCCGGTGAACTTTTGTATGGGAAAAGTCATCTCCTGTGAACTTTTGTATTGGGAAAGTCATCTCCGGTGAACTTTTGTATGGGAAAAGTCATCTCCGGTGAACTTTTGTATTGGGAAAGTCATCTCCGGTGAACTTTTGTATTGGGAAAGTCATCTCCGGTGAACTTTTGTATGGGAAAAGTCATCTCCGGTGAACTTTTGTATTGGGAAAGTCATCTCCGGTGAACTTTTGTATTGGGAAAGTCATGCCCGGTGAACTTTTATATTGGGAAAGTCATCTCCGGTGAACTTTTGTATTGGGAAAGTCATCTCCGGTGAACTTTTGTATTGGGAAAGTCATCTCCGGTGAACTTTTGTATGGGAAAGTCATCTCCGGTGAACTTTTGTATGGGAAAAGTCATCTCCGGTGAACTTTTGTATGGGAAAAGTCATCTCCGGTGAACTTTTGTATTGGGAAAGTCATCTCCGGTGAACTTTTGTATTGGGAAAGTCATCTCCGGTGAACTTTTATATTGGGAAAGTCATGCCCGGTGAACTTTTGTTTTGGGAAAGTCATGCCCGGTGAACTTTTGTATGGGAAAAGTCATCTCCGGTGAACTTTTGTATTGGGAAAGTCATGCCCGGTGAACTTTTGTATTGGGAAAGTCATGCCCGGTGAACTTTTATATTGGGAAAGTCATCTCCGGTGAACTTTTGTATTGGGAAAGTCATCTCCGGTGAACTTTTGTATGGGAAAAGTCATCTCCGGTGAACTTTTGTATTGGGAAAGTCATCTCCGGTGAACTTTTGTATGGGAAAGTCATCTCCGGTGAACTTTTGTATGGGAAAAGTCATCTCCGGTGAACTTTTGTATGGGAAAAGTCATCTCCGGTGAACTTTTGTATTGGGAAAGTCATCTCCGGTGAACTTTTGTATGGGAAAAGTCATCTCCGGTGAACTTTTGTATGGGAAAAGTCATCTCCGGTGAACTTTTGTATTGCGAAAGTCATCTCCGGTGAACTTTTGTATGGGAAAAGTCATCTCCGGTGAACTTTTGTATTGGGAAAGTCATCTCCGGTGAACTTTTGTATTGGGAAAGTCATGCCCGGTGAACTTTTGTATTGGGAAAGTCATGCCCGGTGAACTTTTGTATGGGAAAAGTCATCTCCGGTGAACTTTTGTATTGGGAAAGTCATCTCCGGTGAACTTTTGTATTGGGAAAGTCATCTCCGGTGAACTTTTGTATGGGAAAAGTCATCTCCGGTGAACTTTTGTATTGGGAAAGTCATCTCCGGTGAACTTTTGTATGGGAAAAGTCATCTCCGGTGAACTTTTGTATTGGGAAAGTCATCTCCGGTGAACTTTTGTATGGGAAAAGTCATCTCCGGTGAACTTTTGTATTGGGAAAGTCATGCCCGGTGAACTTTTGTATTGGGAAAGTCATGCCCGGTGAACTTTTGTATGGGAAAAGTCATCTCCGGTGAACTTTTGTATTGGGAAAGTCATGCCCGGTGAACTTTTATATTGGGAAAGTCATCTCCGGTGAACTTTTGTATTGGGAAAGTCATCTCCGGTGTACTTTTGTATTGGGAAAGTCATCTCCGGTGAACTTTTGTATGGGAAAAGTCATCTCCGGTGAACTTTTGTATTGGGAAAGTCATGCCCGGTGAACTTTTGTATTGGGAAAGTCATGCCCGGTGAACTTTTGTATGGGAAAAGTCATCTCCGGTGAACTTTTGTATTGGGAAAGTCATCTCCGGTGAACTTTTGTATTGGGAAAGTCATCTCCGGTGAACTTTTGTATTGGGAAAGTCATCTCCGGTGAACTTTTGTATTGGGAAAGTCATCTCCGGTGAACTTTTGTATGGGAAAAGTCATCTCCGGTGAACTTTTGTATTGGGAAAGTCATCTCCGGTGAACTTTTGTATGGGAAAAGTCATCTCCGGTGAACTTTTGTATTGGGAAAGTCATCTCCGGTGAACTTTTGTATGGGAAAAGTCATCTCCGGTGAACTTTTGTATGGGAAAAGTCATCTCCGGTGAACTTTTGTATTGGGAAAGTCATCTCCGGTGAACTTTTGTATGGGAAAAGTCATCTCCGGTGAACTTTTGTATTGGGAAAGTCATCTCCGGTGAACTTTTGTATTGGGAAAGTCATGCCCGGTGAACTTTTGTATTGGGAAAGTCATGCCCGGTGAACTTTTGTATGGGAAAAGTCATCTCCGGTGAACTTTTGTATTGGGAAAGTCATCTCCGGTGAACTTTTGTATTGGGAAAGTCATCTCCGGTGAACTTTTGTATGGGAAAAGTCATCTCCGGTGAACTTTTGTATTGGGAAAGTCATCTCCGGTGAACTTTTGTATGGGAAAAGTGATCTCCGGTGAACTTTTGTATTGGGAAAGTCATCTCCGGTGAACTTTTGTATGGGAAAAGTCATCTCCGGTGAACTTTTGTATTGGGAAAGTCATGCCCGGTGAACTTTTGTATTGGGAAAGTCATGCCCGATGAACTTTTGTATGGGAAAAGTCATCTCCGGTGAACTTTTGTATTGGGAAAGTCATGCCCGGTGAACTTTTATATTGGGAAAGTCATCTCCGGTGAACTTTTGTATTGGGAAAGTCATCTCCGGTGAACTTTTGTATTGGGAAAGTCATCTCCGGTGAACTTTTGTATGGGAAAAGTCATCTCCGGTGAACTTTTGTATTGGGAAAGTCATGCCCGGTGAACTTTTGTATTGGGAAAGTCATGCCCGGTGAGCTTTTGTATGGGAAAAGTCATCTCCGGTGAACTTTTGTATTGGGAAAGTCATGCCCGGTGAACTTTTACATTGGGAAAGTCATCTCCGGTGAACTTTTGTATTGGGAAAGTCATCTCCGGTGAACATTTGTAAAGGAAAAGTCATCTCCGGTGAACTTTTGTATTGGAAAAGTCATCTCCGGTGAACTTTTGTATGGGAAAAGTCATCTCCGGTGAACTTTTGTATTGGGAAAGTCATCTCCGGTGAACTTTTGTATGGGAAAAGTCATCTCCGGTGAACTTTTGTATGGGGAAAAGTCATCTCCGGTGAACTTTTGTATTGGGAAAGTCATCTCCGGTGAACTTTTGTATTGGGAAAGTCATCTCCGGTGAACTTTTGTATGGGAAAGTCATCTCCGGTGAACTTTTGTATTGGGAAAGTCATCTCCGGTGAACTTTTGTATTGGGAAAGTCATCTCCGGTGAACTTTTGTATTGGGAAAGTCATGCCCGGTGAACTTTTGTATTGGGAAAGTCATCTCCGGTGAACTTTTGTATTGGGAAAGTCATCTCCGGTGAACTTTTATATTGGGAAAGTCATCTCCGGTGAACTTTTGTATTGGGAAAGTCATGCCCGGTGAACTTTTATATTGGGAAAGTCATGCCCGGTGAACTTTGTATGGGAAAGTCATCTCCGGTGAACTTTTGTATTGGGAAGTCATCTCCGGTGAACTTTTGTATGGGAAAGTCATCTCCGGTGAACTTTTGTATGGGAAAAGTCATCTCCGGTGAACTTTTGTATTGGGAAAGTCATCCCGGTGAACTTTGTATGGGAAAAGTCATCTCCGGTGAACTTTTGTATTGGGAAAGTCATCTCCGGTGAACTTTTGTATGGGAAAGTCATCTCCGGTGAACTTTTGTATGGGAAAAGTCATCTCCGGTGAACTTTTGTATGGGAAAAGTCATCTCCGGTGAACTTTTGTATTGGGAAAGTCATCTCCGGTGAACTTTTGTATTGGGAAAGTCATCTCCGGTGAACTTTTGTATGGGAAAAGTCATCTCCGGTGAACTTTTGTATTGGGAAAGTCATGCCCGGTGAACTTTTATATTGGGAAAGTCATCTCCGGTGAACTTTTGTATTGGGAAAGTCATCTCCGGTGAACTTTTGTATGGGAAAAGTCATCTCCGGTGAACTTTTGTATTGGGAAAGTCGTCTCCGGTGAACTTTTGTATGGGAAAGTCATCTCCGGTGAACTTTTGTATGGGAAAAGTCATCTCCGGTGAACTTTTGTATGGGAAAAGTCATCTCCGGTGAACTTTTGTATGGGAAAGTTCCATTCTCCGGTGAACTTTTGTATTGGGAAAGTCATCTCCGGTGAACTTTTGTATGGGAAAAGTCATCTCGGTGAACATTTTGTATT